>NC_053391.1:88491905-88653128 GCF_905171765.1 Bufo bufo
GAACTTTTAGTTTTTCTAGTGTCTAGTAACCAGCGAAGGTGCGTTTTCCTGTCTGACAAGCCGTGTATCATACTCTTGCCTGACTACTGACCCTGTTCTCACATTTCCTGTCCTGACCTTGGCCTATCGTCTTGATCCTTGCTGTCTGCCCTTACCTTGGATTTGTTATTAAGATTACACTTGTCTGCCTCGACCCTGGACTATATTTAGACTACACCTATTGCCTGACTCCTCAGTGCTATGCACTGTGTCTCTGAGTCCGTGGGTCAGCTGCCAACTACACGAGGGCAAGAAGTAGTGGTCTGGTGGCTCCTCTGCTACGAAGTCCAGATCCCCGTATAGAAGTTAAAAGGTGAGTACTAGTGGATTGACAGGATAATGCTCTTAAACATAGCTCAAAGCTAAACTGGTTAGTTGGTACAGAGGGTCCACACTCACTACCCATGACAGGTGCAATGTAGTGGTACCCAAAGGTTCTTTATTGAAGAGTCAAGTTTAAAGTGGTTATGACAAGGTTATAAGTGGATAGGGTATATCTAGCTGATTGCTGTTGTCTGACAGCTAAGCCCCCCACAATCATGAGAACGAGGGTCCCTTTGACCTGTTCTAAAGGAGTGGTAGATTGTGTATGTGCACTGTCTGTCCATTCATTCTCTATGGAAGTGCCTGAGATAACTAAGCTCTGTATTACAAAGCTCTGATATTGCTGTGTGTATGATGCCTGTACTGTGATATCACTGTGTACATTATCCCTATGCTGTAACATTGTTGTGTACATTAGCTCTGTGCTATAATATTGCTGTGTGCATTATCCCTGTACTGTGATATTGTAGTGTCCCACTTTACTATATGCCCTTTCATGTCATATTCATATTGCACTAATCACTGTATTTTCTATTGTCAATGCTTACAGGCTGTTAAAATACATTACACACTAAAGCACTAGAGGTCACTATAACATCATATATATAGGTCAGCCACAGGAAGTTTAGATAGGAGAGGAGTTGAGGGAGGAGAGGAGTGAGGAGTCTAGGAGACAGACTTGTCTCTGTTCTCCTCGGCCTTGCTCCAGGAGTTAATCTACTTGAACTTGTGGAGATTAGAGCGGTCCCAGCTTATGGACTCCACAGCACCAAGTTAGAAGCCTAAAAGCACCTGGACATAGCCTTACAACTAAGTACAAAGTTGGGTGTTACCATTCCTTTATGGACTATAGTTCAGACAACCTTTTCAAAGAATGGAGCAGAGAGTTTGCCTGCCATGAGGGAGACCGCCCTTGGGTTGTATACTATTAGTACCAGAGGATCCAGTGGCGTAGGGATCGCCATAGCAACCATAGCAGTGGCTATGGGGCCCTACGCCACTGGGGGCCCGTCCGGACCGCATAATTTATTATTTTTTTTTTTAAATTTATTAATACACTCACACTCACAGGCAGCCAGGCCCGACCGCCCGCCCAGTGTAGTGGGCGGGGCGTGGGCGGTCCGCGGCTCGGGCCTGGCTGGGGCCCTGGGGGAAGTAGGCTGTAGCACTGCCGGGCTGCCGCACAACTTAAGGAGTGTCTGGAGTCCTGGAGAACATGAGGTAGGCGGACGCGGTGGAGGGGGCCGGAACGGGGGCGTAGCGGAGGCGGAGCCACGAGCCAGGCTGGCACCAGCGCCGCAGACTGCAGTGCAGGAAAGGAATGAATTTCCTCCGGCTCCGCCTCCTACTAACTAGAGGGACTGGGTGGGAGGACTCAGGAGGCGGACTCAGGAGGTGGAGGGGGCGGGGCGAGCCCGGGGGGGGTGTATCTGCTGTGGATGGAGTGGGACTAGGACTATAGAGTGAGTGGTCCCGCCGGCCGCACTGGCGCCAGTCAGAGGCGCTATCTAAATCTGATATACTGCTGACTGAGTGACTGCCCAAAACCAGTCTGAGGGCCAGAGAGGAACCGGCTCACAGTCAGTCACTCCTCCATTCCAGTCCTCAGTGGAGTCAGTGCCTGGTCTCTCCAGTCCAGTGACAGTCCTGCCGTGTGTGTGCCGTTGGTCGTGCCACTCCAGTCTGTGCGACTACAGTCAGTGACTCTAAAAGTAAGTGATGCATCATGCATGTGAATATGTGATTCATTTGAATTTAAAGGGAACCTGTCACCATGATTGTGTGTATAGAGCTGGGGACATGGGCTGCTAGATGGCCGCTAGCACATCTGCAATACCCAGTCCCCACAGCTCTCTGTGCTTTTAATGTGTTAAAAAACAGTTTTGATCAATATGCAAATGAACCTGATATGTGTCCTGTGTCCGGAGATGAGTCCAGCGGAAAGGAGCCCAGCACCGCCCCGCGTCCTCCGAATCTCCTCCTTGCTGGCTGACGTCACAGAGCTGGAGCGCCGAAATCTCGCGATGCGAGCACAGGGAATGAACATGATGCCAACACTGCACATGCGCTAGCTCGCGCATCGCGAGATTTCGGCGCTCCAGCTCTGTGACGTCAGCCAGCAAGGAGGAGATTCGGAGGACGCGGGGCGGTGCTGGGCTCCTTTCCGCTGGACTCATCTCCGGACACAGGACACATATCAGGTTCATTTGCATATTGATCAAAACTGTTTTTTAACACATTAAAAGCACAGAGAGCTGTGGGGACTGGGTATTGCAGATGTGCTAGCGGCCATCTAGCAGCCCATGTCCCCAGCTCTATGCACAAAATCATGGTGACAGGTTCCCTTTAACCACCTCCGGACCGCCTAACGCAGGATCGCGTTCCGGAGGTGGCAGCGCTGCGCACAGTCACGCATATACGCGTCATCTCGCGAGACGCGAGATTTCCTGTGAACGCGCGCACACAGGCGCGCGCGCTCACAGGAACGGAAGGTAAGAGAGTTGATCTCCAGCCTGCCAGCGGCGATCGTTCGCTGGCAGGCTGGAGATGTGTTTTTTTTAACCCCTAACAGGTATATTAGACGCTGTTTTGATAACAGCGTCTAATATACCTGCTACCTGGTCCTCTGGTGGTCCCCTTTGTTTGGATCGACCACCAGAGGACACAGGTAGCTCAGTAAAGTAGCACCAAGCACCACTACACTACACTACACCCCCCCCCCATCACTTATTAACCCCTTATTAGCCCCTGATCACCCCTAATCACCCCTGATCACCCCATATAGACTCCCTGATCACCCCCCTGTCATTGATTACCCCCCTGTCATTGATCAACCCCCTGTAAAGCTCCATTCAGACGTCCGCATGATTTTTACGGATCCACTGATAGATGGATCGGATCCGCAAAACGCATCCGGACGTCTGAATGAAGCCTTACAGGGGCATGATCAATGACTGTGGTGATCACCCCATATAGACTCCCTGATCACCCCCCTGTCATTGATTACCCCCCTGTCATTGATTACCCCCCTGTAAAGCTCCATTCAGATGTCCGCATGATTTTTACGGATGCACTGATACATGGATCGGATCCGCAAAACGCATCCGGTCGTCTGAATGAAGCCTTACAGGGGCATGATCAATGACTGTGGTGATCACCCCCCTGTCATTGATTACCCCCCTGTAAAGCTCCATTCAGATGTCCGCATGATTTTTACGGATGCACTGATAGATGGATCGGATCCGCAAAACGCATCCGGACGTCTGAATGAAGCCTTACAGGGGCATGATCAATGACTGTGGTGATCACCCCATATAGACTCCCTGATCACCCCCCTGTCATTGATTACCCCCCTGTCATTGATTACCCCCCTGTAAAGCTCCATTCAGATGTCCGCATGATTTTTACGGATGCACTGATAGATGGATCCGATCCGCAAAACGCATCCGGACGTCTGAATGAAGCCTTACAGGGGCATGATCAATGACTGTGGTGATCACCCCATATAGACTCCCTGATCACCCCCCTGTAAAGCTCCATTCAGATGTCCGCATGATTTTTACGGATGCACTGATACATGGATCGGATCCGCAAAACGCATCCGGTCGTCTGAATGAAGCCTTACAGGGGCATGATCAATGACTGTGGTGATCACCCCCCTGTCATTGATTACCCCCCTGTAAAGCTCCATTCAGATGTCCGCATGATTTTTACGGATGCACTGATAGATGGATCCGATCCGCAAAACGCATCCGGACGTCTGAATGAAGCCTTACAGGGGCATGATCAATGACTGTGGTGATCACCCCATATAGACTCCCTGATCACCCCCCTGTCATTGATCACCCCCCTGTCATTGATTACCCCCCTGTAAAGCTCCATTCAGATGTCCGCATGATTTTTACGGATGCACTGATAGATGGATCGGATCCGCAAAACGCATCCGGACGTCTGAATGAAGCCTTACAGGGGCATGATCAATGACTGTGGTGATCACCCCATATAGACTCCCTGATCACCCCCCTGTCATTGATCACCCCCCTGTCATTGATTACCCCCCTGTAAAGCTCCATTCAGATGTCCGCATGATTTTTACGGATGCACTGATAGATGGATCGGATCCGCAAAACGCATCCGGACGTCTGAATGAAGCCTTACACGGGCGTGATCAATGACTGTGGTTATCACCCCATATAGACTCCCTGATCACCCCCCTGTCATTGATCACCCCCCTGTCATTGATCACCCCCCCTGTCATTGATCACCCCCCCTGTCATTGATCACCCCTCTGTAAGGCTCCATTCAGATATTTTTTTGGCCCAAGTTAGCAGAATTTTTTTTTTTTTTTCTTACAAAGTCTCATATTCCACTAACTTGTGTCAAAAAATAAAATCTCACATGAACTCACCATACCCCTCACGGAATCCAAATGCGTAAAATTTTTTAGACATTTATATTCCAGACTTCTTCTCACGCTTTAGGGCCCCTAGAATGCCAGGGCAGTATAAATACCCCACATGTGACCCCATTTCGGAAAGAAGACACCCCCAGGTATTCCGTGAGGGGCATATTGAGTCCATGAAAGATTGAAATTTTTGTCCCAAGTTAGCGGAACGGGAGACTTTGTGAGAAAAAAATTAAAAATATCAATTTCCGCTAACTTGTGCCAAAAAAAAAAAATTTCTATGAACTCGCCATGCCCCTCATTGAATACCTTGGGGTGTCTTCTTTCCAAAATGGGGTCACATGTGGGGTATTTATACTGCCCTGGCATTCTAGGGGCCCCAAAGCGTGAGAAGAAGTCTGGTATCCAAATGTCTAAAAATGCCCTCCTAAAAGGAATTTGGGCACCTTTGCGCATCTAGGCTGCAAAAAAGTGTCACACATCTGGTATCGCCGTACTCAGGAGAAGTTGGGGAATGTGTTTTGGGGTGTCATTTTACATATACCCATGCTGGGTGAGAGAAATATCTTGGTCAAATGCCAACTTTGTATAAAAAAATGGGAAAAGTTGTCTTTTGCCAAGATATTTCTCTCACCCAGCATGGGTATATGTAAAATGACACCCCAAAACACATTCCCCAACTTCTCCTGAATACGGCGATACCACATGTGTGACACTTTTTTGCAGCCTAGGTGGGCAAAGGGGCCCATATTCCAAAGAGCACCTTTAGGATTTCACAGGTCATTTACCTACTTACCACACATTAGGGCCCCTGGAAAATGCCAGGGCAGTATAACTACCCCACAAGTGACCCCATTTTGGAAAGAAGACACCCCAAGGTATTCCGTGAGGGGCATGGCGAGTTCCTAGAATTTTTTATTTTTTGTCACAAGTTAGTGGAAAATGCTTATTTTTTTTTTTTTTATTTTTTTCATACAAAGTCTCATATTCCACTAACTTGTGACAAAAAATAAAAACTTCCATGAACTCACTTTGCCCATCAGCGAATACCTTGGGGTCTCTTCTTTCCAAAATGGGGTCACTTGTGGGGTAGTTATACTGCCCTGGCATTCTAGGGGCCCAAATGTGTGGTAAGGAGTTTGAAATCAAATTCTGTAAAAAATGACCTGTGAAATCCGAAAGGTGCTCTTTTGAATATGGGCCCCTTTGCCCACCTCGGCTGCAAAAAAGTGTCACACATCTGGTATCTCCGTAATCGGGAGAAGTTGGGGAATGTGTTTTGGGGTGTCATTTTACATATACCCATGCTGGGTGAGAGAAATATCTTGGCAAAAGACAACTTTTCCCATTTTTTTATACAAAGTTGGCATTTGACCAAGATATTTATCTCACCCAGCATGGGTATATGTAAAAAGACACCCCAAAACACATTCCTCAACTTCTCCTGAATACAGAGATACCAGATGTGTGACACTTTTTTGCAGCCTAGGTGGGCAAAGGGGCCCACATTCCAAAGAGCACCTTTCGGATTTCACAGGTCATTTACCTACTTACCACACATTTGGGCCCCTAGAATGCCAGGGCAGTATAACTACCCCACAAGTGACCCCATTTTGGAAAGAAGAGACCCCAAGGTATTCGCTGATGGGCATAGTGAGTTCATGGAAGTTTTTATTTTTTGTCACAAGTTTGTGGAATATGAGACTTTGTATGAAAAAAAAAAAAGAAAAATAAAATCATCATTTTCCACTAACTTGTGACAAAAAATAAAAAATTCTAGGAACTCGCCATGCCCCTCACGGAATACCTTGGGGTGTCTTCTTTCCAAAATGGGGTCACTTGTGGGGTAGTTATACTGCCCTGGTATTCTAGGGGCCCAAATGTGTGGTAAGGAGTTTGAAATCAAATTCAGGAAAAAATGAGGAGTGAAATCCGAAAGGTGCTCTTTGGAATATGGGCCCCTTTGCCCACCTAGGCTGCAAAAAAGTGTCACACATCTGGTATCCCCGTACTCAGGAGAAGTTGAGGAATGTGTTTTGGGGTGTCTTTTTACATATACCCATGCTGGGTGAGATAAATATCTTGGTCAAATGACAACTTTGTATAAAAAAATGGGAAAAGTTGTCTTTTGCCAAGATATTTCTCTCACCCAGCATGGGTATATATAAAATGACACCCCAAAACACATTCCCCACCTTCTCCTGAGTACGGAGATACCAGATGTGTGACACTTTTTTGCAGCCTAGGTGGGCAAAGGGGCCCATATTCCAAAGAGCACCTTTCGGATTTCACAGGTCATTTTTTACAGAATTTGATTTCAAACTCCTTACCACACATTTGGGCCCCTAGAATGCCAGGGCAGTATAACTACCCCACAAGTGACCCCATTTTGGAAAGAAGAGACCCCAAGGTATTCGCTGATGGGCATAGTGAGTTCATAGAAGTTTTTATTTTTTGTCACAAGTTAGTGGAATATGAGACTTTGTAAGGAAAAAAAAAAAAAAAAAAAAAATCATCATTTTCCGCTAACTTGTGACAAAAAATAAAAAGTTCTATGAACTCACTATGCCCATCAGCGAATACCTTAGGGTGTGTACTTTCAGAAATGGGGTCATTTGTGGGGTGTTTGTACTGTCTGGGCATTGTAGAACCTCAGGAAACATGACAGGTGCTCAGAAAGTCAGAGCTGCTTCAAAAAGCGGAAATTCACATTTTTGTACCATAGTTTGTAAACGCTATAACTTTTACCCAAACCATTTTTTTTTTACCCAAACATTTTTTTTTTATCAAAGACATGTAGAACTATAAATTTAGAGCAAAATTTCTATATGGATGTCGTTTTTTTTGCAAAATTTTACAACTGAAAGTGAAAAATGTCATTTTTTTGCAAAAAAATCGTTAAATTTCGATTAATAACAAAAAAAGTAAAAATGTCAGCAGCAATGAAATACCACCAAATGAAAGCTCTATTAATGAGAAGAAAAGGAGGTAAAATTCATTTGGGTGGTAAGTTGCATGACCGAGCAATAAACGGTGAAAGTAGTGTAGGTCAGAAGTGTAAAAAGTGGCCTGGTCTTTCAGGGTGTTTAAGCACTGGGGGCTGAGGTGGTTAAGGAAGTGAGATCATTGAGAATTTATGATTTCTGAGATAATCTAAATTCTTAAGTTAAAAAGAGCTGCCTGCAGACTCAGAGTGGGGCCCAAGAGAAGCCATTGCAGGTCTGCAGGCAGAATTCAGATGATCAGACTCTCACTAATTACAGCACACGCCCTGCGCCCTGGCCTGTAGTGTCCACCATCAGACAGGGAAGGGAAGAAACCCTGTGGCCCCCAACACATTGGGGGGCACACTGACACTCTAGTTCTGGGGTTTCTTTTCTTCCCTCCCCTGTCTGATGGTGGACACTACAGGCCAGGGCGCAGGGCGTGTGCTGTAATTAGTGAGAGTCTGATCATCTGAAGTTAAAAAGAGATGCCAGCAGTGATAAGGAGGGCACCCCTTCCTTCTTTTGGGGGGCACACTCTTATATGACAGACACAGACATAAATGTACTTTTACACTTGCGGCAGGACGGATGAATTAAAAGGTTCATATACTTATTTGTTTTTCCTCTGACTTTTCTATGCTCATGGCGGTGGGAGATCTAGGATGGGTGTTTGCGTGGGAGCTCTGGAAGGGGTGGTGGGAGGCCCGATAGATATGTGGGGGGGGGGGGGGGGGGGGCCCATAATTTTTTTTTGCTATGGGGCCCATGCATTTCTAGCTACGCCCCTGGCACAGCCCCCACTATATCATGTGCCAGTAGCCAGAGCCCCCCCTATATCATGTGCCAGTAGCCAGAGCCCACCTTATATCATGTGCCAGTAGCCAGAGCCCCCCCTATATCATGTACCAGTAGCTGTAGCCCCCCCTATCATGTGCCAGTAGCCTGAGCCCCCCTATCATGTGCCAGTAGCCATAGGCCCCCCTATCATGTGCCAGTAGCCAGAGCCCCCCCATCATGTGCCAGTAGCCAGAGCCCCCCCATCATGTGCCAGTAGCCATAGGCCCCCCTATCATGTGCCAGTAGCCTGAGCCCCCCCATCAACATGTGCCAGTAGCCATAGGCCCCCCTATCATGTGCCAGTAGCCATAGGTCCCCCCCTATAATGTGCCAGTAGCCAGAGCCCCCCTTATGTGCCAGTAGCCATAGCCCCCCTATCATGTGCCAGTAGCCTGAGCCCCCCCATCAACATGTGCCAGTAGCCATAGGCCCCCCTATAATGTGCCAGTAGCCATAGGGCCCCCCTATAATATCCCAGTAGCCATAGGCCCCCCCATCATGTGCCAGTAGCCACCAGTATTGACAAAAAAAAACAAAAACACTTATACTTACCTCCTTGGCAGCGATGTGATGCAGGCCTCTTCCGGCCTGTGTCCCGCGCTGTACAGCTCAGGGCACAGGCGGCGCGATGACATCATCGCGCCGCCAGCGCCGGCCTCTGATAGGCTGCCGGCCTAGTGCCTGCAGCCTATCAGAGGAAGGGGAAAGGACACACCTCTCCCTGCCCTGCTGCACAGCCATCTGTATCGCTGTCCTGAGGATGGCGATACAGATGACTGGAGATGAGCGCTTCCACAATGGAAGCGCCCATCTCCGGCCCCTTGCCTCTATGGAAGCGCCGGCCCTGACTGTCACAACAGCAGCGGTCGGCGACTCAGGTCATTCCGGGACACTGCATTGTCCCGGAATGAGGGTGACTGGGACCCGGGACAGACTCTCCAAATGCGGGACTGTCCCTGGTGATCCGGGACATGTGGTCACTCTACTGTGAAGGTTGCGCACAGCGTGAGGGCGCTCTGTGATCACACGCTGTGCGCGCCAGTTCACAGAACAGCCGACAGCAGGAGGAAGAGGATCGCGATGTGAGGAGTGGCGGCGTCCAGGAGCAGGAGAGGTAAGTAGGTTTTTTATTTTATGATCTGAGGCTGAATTATGGCTGGGGGCTGCTCACATATGGCTGGGGGCTGAGTACATATAGCTGGGGCTGATTATATGACTGGGGGCTAATCACATATGGCTGGGGGCTATGAGACATGGGGTCTCATCTGAGGTCTGATTGGGGGTCTTCTTTATATTGGACTCTGATCTGAGGTCTGATTGGGGGTCATTCACATTGGGGTCTGATCTGAGATCTTATTAACATTGGGGATCTGATTAGGGCTGTGAGTTGAGGTCTGATTAACATTGGGGGTCTGATTGCTGATCTGAGGTCTAATGAAAAATATTTTTTTCTTATTGCCCTCCTCTAAAACCTAGGTGCGTCTTATGGGCCGGTGCGTCTTATAGGGCGAAAAATACGGGTAGCATATTTTTTAGACTAATTCATCATTAGTGTTGAGCGGAAATATTCGAATTACGAAATTTTAGAGTGAATATCGGCACTTCGAGAAATTCATGAATATTTTGAATATAGTGATATATATTCGGAAAAACGAATATTCGTCTTTTTTAATTTTTTTTATCTGAACCCATTACCTACCTGCTTCTTGCTTGTGGGCCAATGTGAGAAGGCTGCAATATTGTAGTCTGTAGTGAATTAGAATATTCTTCATTATTTAATTTATTTTATCTTATGCGAAAAATCGGCAATGTAATATGCGTGTTAATCGAGTAAGGGCGGGTTATCGACAATTTTCCTGTTGGGTTGGCTTGCTAGAATTCTCGAATATGTAAAATATAGTGTGATATATATTCGTAAAAAACAATATTCGTTTTTTTTTCATTTGAACCCATTACTAAATGCAACTGTAATTGTATTGATTATAGTGCTATATAAAAAAAAAATTGGGAATATTTGTCATTTTTATCCATCTGAAGTCATGATTCCTCCCTGCTTAAGTTGCTTGTGGGCCAATGACTGTTCACTTCACATGGAAAAAAATTACGAATATTCTAAAAAATGAATATATAGCACTATATTGAATATAGTGCTATGTATTCCTTTTTTAGAATATTTGCGAATATATGATGAATATTCTACCACATATTCGCGAAATATCGCAAATTCAAATATTGCCCCTGCTGCTCATCACTATTCATCATCAATAATTATATAATGTCAAATTCACATATTTACTGTTTAGTAGTTATAAAAGTAGTTTTTTCCCTCTGCTTCCCACTGTGTTTCCTCTTAAATTACCACTGCATCGACCTGTAGATCTTTGTTAGGTCGAGCATGCTCAGTGTGTTGCTATCGATCCTCCAGCTAAATGTCTTGTGAAACAAAGGGAGTGCCAGTGTGCTGCTGGTTACTGAGTAGAGGGGGCGTGACCGGACTGTATATCAGGCAGCCAATCAATAAACAGCAACACTCACAGCAGGAAAGCTAGGGATTGTGGGGATAGTGGTTTTGTAAGGGAAGATCAGGAGCCATGATACTCTGCGTGTTGCAGGCAGGGCAGTTTCTAGGGAATTTTACCAACAGTAAAAAAGTGCCCCCCCCCCCAACATCAAATAAGACTGGCTTAAACAATGTTGCATAGCAATACGAGGCACAGCGCAGAAAAGGTTGTCTGTCCATGGGCTGTGCCTGGTATTGCAGCTTAGCTCACTTCTGTAGAATAGAACGGAGCTGTGTGAGGGCTTGATTTTTGTGTGACGCCTTGTGGTTTTCCTTTTGGGGTACATAGCGCTTTTTGATTGCTTTTTGTTCCCTTTTTTTGTGGCCAATAAACAAAAAGCAGCAATTCTGGCAATTTTTTTAAGCCATTGTTCACTGTGGCGGTAACGCAGCCAGCTGCTCTGGCATGAATGCTTGCCATTGGCCAGGCTAATGCTGCAGTCCATTGTAGACATGCTTTTTCTTGTCCGCATCACGGACAAGAATAGGACATGCTATATTTTTTTTGCGGGGCCCCGGAACGGAGCAAAGGATGCGGAAAGCACACGGAGTGCTGTCCGCATCTTTTGCGGCCCTGTTGAAGTGAATGGGTCCGCATCCGAGCCGCAAAAACTGCGGCTCGGATGCGGACCACAACTACGGTCATGTGCATGAGGCCTAAAGGGAACCTTTCACCTCCCAAAACCATCCCAAGCCGCCAGCAGTACCTGCGTGTAGCCAGCAGCATGTTTCTGATGATGCCTTTCTTCCTGAAGGCAGATGCAGCAAAAGTACTGAAAATGTTGTTTTTTCCCCTACCGGTGCGCTTCTCCACACATGCTTAAAGTTAAGGAGGCAGCGGCCCCCTTCCCTGCCCCTTTGCTGTGACTGACAGCGCTTATACACGAGAGTTCGGCTGCCTTTGCCGAATAGCCGGCTGTCAGTCACAGCTAAGAGGCGTGGTTACCGTGACTTGAAGCAAGCAGGCCGCTGCCCCCTTGACTTCAAGCATGTGTGGAGAAGCGCGCTGGGCAGGGGATAAAGGAACGCTTTCAGTACTTTTGCTGCATCTGCCTTCAGGAAGAAAGGTATCATCAGAAACACACTGCTGGCTACACGCAGGTACTGCAGGCGGCTTGGGATGGTTTTGGGAGGGGACAGGTTCCCTTTAAGGGCGCATGCACACAAACGTGTGCAGGCCGCAAACAAACGTGTGCAGGCCGCAAACAGCGGGTTCACAGTATATGGGCCCCAGCCGTTTGTGCACCGCATCACGAATGAAAGGTGTGGTGCAGAACGGAGGAACAGAACCCCACAGAAGCTCTATGGAGTAGTGCTTCGGTGTGGTTTCTCACCATGCTTCCGCACCACAAAAAAAATAGAACATGTTCTATTTTTTTGTGGTGTGGATGGATCAGTGGAAACCGCACACAAATTGCGGTCCAAATGAATGGAACGACTGGTCAACAGCCGTATGCATGAGCCCAAATACAGTACAAGCATTGTTTTTGAGATTAGATAAATCTCATTCATGTAACACTTTGCTTCTGGGACTGTATGTTGGAGGGGCTGAAGGGAGGGAGGGGTAATGTGATATACATGGGGCTGCATTGGAGGGGCCGATGTTATTTACATGGCAGTGTAATATATATGTATATTATATGCAGCATAAATATACATATATAATATGAGTATGCATGCTGCATAGCTGATTATATATATACTGTATATAATGTGTACGGCAGACTTTGTATTATACATACAAAGTTGGAAGGTTGCCTTGGGCATTAGAAAAGTATATATATGTATGCTGCATAGCTGATACATATATTTATTAATGTGATAATATTTGTGTCAGCTATGCAGCATCCATGTGTGTACATATATACAGTGCCCTGCAAAAGTATTCATCCCCTTGACTTTTTTCGTATTTTGGTGCCTCAGAACCTGGAATTAACATGGATTGTTTGAGGATTATCATAGTTTAATTCACAGAACATGCCCTGAACTATGAAGATGTTTTTTTTTTTTTTTTATTGTATAGCAAACAACAAATAGGACAAAATAACAGAAAAATTCAATGTGCATAACTATTCACCCCCCTAAAGTCAATACTCTGTAAAGCTACCTTTTGCAGCAATCACAGCCCCAAGTCGCTTTGGATAAGTCTCTATGAGCTCGCCACATCTTACCACTGGGATTTTTGCTCATTCCTCCTTTCAGAACTGCTTCAGCTCCTTCAAGTTGGATGTTTGCGCTTGTGAACAGCAATCTTTAAGTCTGACCACAGATTTTCTGTTGGATTGAGATCTGGGTTTGACTAGGCCATTCCATCACATTTACATGTTTCCCCTTAAACCAGTCAAGTGTTGCTTTAGCAGTGTGTTTGGGGTCATTGTCCGGCTGGAAGGTGAACCTCCGTCCTAGCCTCAGATCACGCACAGAGTGGTACAGGTTTTGATCAACAATATCCCTGTATTTAGCACCATCCATCTTTCCCTCAACTCTGACCAGTTTCCCAGTCCCATTCCCACCAGCATGATGCTGCCACCACCATGTTTCACTCTGGGGATGGTGTTCTTTGGGTTATGCAATGTGTTGGGTTTGTGCCAGACATAGCGTTTTCTTTGATGGCCGAAAACTTCAATTTTAGTCTCATCAGACCAGATCACATTCCTCCATACATTTTGGGAGTCTCCCACATGCCTTTTTGCAAACTCACAACGTGCCTTTTTGTTTTTATCTGAAAGTAATGGCTTTCTTCTGACCACTCTGCCATAAAGCCCAACTCTATGGAGCCTACAGCTTATTGTTGTCTTATGTACAGATACTGCAGTCTCTGCTGTGGAACTCTGCAGCTCCTCCAGGGTTTCCTTAGGTCTCTGTGCTGCCTCTCTGATTAATGCCCTCCTTGCCCGGTCCGTGAATTTTGGTGGGCGGCCGTCTCTTGGCAGGTTTGCTGTTGTGCCATGTTCTTTTAATTTGGTTATGATAGATTTGGCTCCTGGGGATCATCAAAGATTTGGATATTTTTTTTATAACCTACCCCTGACTTGTATTTCTCAACAACATTGTCCCTTACTTGTTTGGAGAGTTCCTTGGTCTTTATGGCAGTGTTTGGTTAGTGATGCCTCTTTCTTAGGTGTTACAGCCTTAGGAGCATCATCATTTCACTAATTATGTGACTTCTGAAGGTAATTGTTTGCACCAGAGCTTTTTTTGGGCTTCCTAATAAAGGGGGTGAATACATACGCACATGCCAATTTTCTGTTTTCTATTTCTAAACAATAGTTTTATTTATATATTTTTCTACTATTGTGTTCTGATCCATCACATAAAATTCAGATTAACAAAACATTGAACTTAAGACTGTAATGTAACAAAATATGAAAAAAGTCAAGGGGGGGATGAATACTGTATATAGCAGGCTTATACAGCTGCATAGTACATATGTACAATTGTGCTCAGCAATGTAACTGTACATATAAATTATGATTATACTCAGTATATTATCTATAGTATTATCTGAGACTGAGTATAATTATATATACAGCAATAGCACTGAGCATAATTAAATATATGTACATGTACTATGCAGCTGTATATGCCTGCCATACTGTATTTTTAACTTAATACTGCTTTAACTTTGACTGTCTGTACCTAACCTGGGGCCTGGCCTAGTGCCACTTCCTGACTGAATCTGCTGGTGGAGGACTGGAGGCTGACTCTGAGACCATGGATTCTGTGCCAGCGAGTGAGCAGAGAGAGACTAGGAAAATAGCACCTGCTGCACTCTTCTGCTCCCAAGTTCACTCTTCTCCTCCCGCCTGAAGTAACGGACGCACGCAGCAGTGCTGTGATGTCACCTCACACAGCGCACTGAGCGTTAAGGACATGCTGCTGCCAGGCCCTGCCTCTTACAGCTTGTTAACAGGGCAGCCTGCAGCCAGAGATTAGCGCGATCTGCCATAGTGGAGCTCAGTTGCACTTTTAGCTTAGCCTGTAAACAGATGCCGACGGCGCCCACCTCTTCTTGCTTGAGACACGCGCCCCGTGTGGTCGCACCCCTCGCTCGCCTATAGAAACGGCCCTGGTTGCAGGCTCACACAGGAGTTAGACAAATGGATTGCAAGGTAAATTGAAGCTCTGGTTATATGTATAGGTATGGGTTCTGGTTGGGTCACAGCTTGGAGCCTTAATGCAGTTTTACTAAAATTAAGTTACTTTTCTGGAGTACTCCTTTAATAGTTTTAAAAAAAAGTTTAAATAAAAAAAGGTTTATTAAATAAAAATCAAGAAAATTACCTATTGTTTAAATCATATTTTTATGTTTAACATTTTTAAAGAGTTTTTGATGATGTTATTTTTCATTTTCCATGTCACTATATTTAAACAAAAAACATAAAATCCTGCAGTTTTCGCACTGGCCACTAAGCCTAATAATATACCCCACTACTTGGTCTGTACAGATCACTTTACTACAGTTACCTTCTTATCTATCATTCTAATCCTGCCTGTAATGATATCACCTCTGCGTATAGATAAAACAGGATCCTCCATTCACAATAGGTGATTGTCAGAGCTTATCTATTCTTTCATTGTACAACAACCTCTGCACAGGTCACAGAGCATGCCTAGAAAACTCTCCCATAGAAGTCAATGAGGTCCCCTCCTGACCATTGTGTCTATGGACCACGGGGCTGCCATAAAGAATTTTTTTTAAATGGCTTCTAAATGCTGTTAAGAACAGCATAGGCAAGATGGCCACCCCTATTATCATGTTCAGTAAACAGAATAAAGAAATCTGTAATCAGAAAATAAAAACAGATTAGAAAAAAAAACAGGCTTGTCACTAAGGGGTTAAGTTCATGCAATGCTGAATATTTTTCACTGTTATAGTGATCAAGGGAACCTTGGCATAGTGGAAGACCCTATAACCTCTATGTGGCTTTGGAGAGATCATGTTAGTCCATCCACTTTGCAACTTGGTAGAGAAAAAGATGTGTTGACCTCACATCTCCAGAGGAACTATATTGTTAGGAAGTCAGTGGGTGGAAATTGGCCCTAATTTATTATAAACAGCAGGTCCTTCTGTCCTGAGCAGCCAGCAGCATAATTGTAATCTTTAGGGTCCATTCTTTTGTCACTGATGTGATTATGCTTTATATCTGGATTCGATACTCCATGATTTTCTTTCTGTGTGTATACCGTAGGTTTCACAGAAGATCTGGTGTCCAGTAGAGTCATTGTAGATAATAACACATCACAGTTTGTACTCAATGAAACAGCAGAAGTTCAGGTTTTTCTCAAGCCAGTAGGAGGTAAGTACCTAAGGCTATGACCTATGGGGTCAATTAAGGGGGGCCTTCAGCTGATGACCCGATCAAACTTTGCCAGAGATCATCCTATATTGAGAGGGCAAATAAATAGCTCCTCCTGTCAAAAGATTGTGGGCTTCAGCTGATAAAAGTAAATCCTTTATCCCTTAAACCTAATATTTTTTACTTAGAACTAAATTTAGTTTTAAGAAGTATTAAACTAAGTAAATACCTTACTTCTATAGGGTTGTGAATACCTTTACCTTCTGCCCAGTGCAGTTTTGTAATAGAGACCTTGTATGGTTCCATCTCATCAAATACGTTGATGTTTTGAAATGTACTGTACAAAATAGGCAATGTGGACATATTGCATACAATAAAATTTACCTCAGCGTGAAAAGTAATTGATATTTTATACCAAATTAATTTTTAGGTCCAAAATTCTGGGCTAATTAATTTCTAAATAATTATTTCTCTTGAAGAAGTGAAGTGGCCTTGGAGTCATAGGGGGGAATTTATCCGACATTGCTTGATAAATTTGGCACATCTTTAAAGATAACTTGGGTCATTTATCAAACTGGTGTAAAGTAGAACTGGCTTAGTTGCCCATAGCAACCAATCAGATGCCACCTTAAATTTTTGACAGCTCCTTTGGAAAATGAAAGGTAGAATCTGATTGGTTACTATGGGCAACTAAGCCAGTTTTACTTTACACCAGTTCGATAAATGACCCCAAACATGTCTACAGATTTCACTCTAGTGTTTACGTCACTCCGATACTGGAATAAGATTGTACCACCATTTAATAAATCTCGCATATACCTACTCACTTAGTTAACCATGCCAGCATTCCCACCCACTTTTCAAAAATGGCAAGAGCAGCAGAGAATCTAAACTTCAAACCAAGACTGTCATTGTGGTGTCAGCTTCCATACAGCCTGAGATAGAACATTTAGAAACATGGTTAGGAATGAGATCTGCAGGTAATACTTTTAGCTTTCAAACAAGATCTTGCCAGTCTTGATCCTCTGATCAGAAACAATTTATTATGTATATTTAACTTTCTGGTGTTAATTATTGTAAATCTGGTGGTCAGCGGAGGCCACTTCACTTCGTATTACCTTTCTTACCATAAAAAAGTTAATATTTTATCCCCATCATTTTTCACTTAAAGGGTTTCTATCACTTCGTATGACATAATTAGCTGTCAGACACTAGCGATCTGCTAGTGTCTGCTCTGGCCAACCATCCTACTATAATCACTTGTGGGGCAGCGGTTTTGCTAAAAAACTAACTTTTATAAATATGCTAATGAGCCTCTAGGTGCTATGTGGGCGTCATTAGCACCTAGAGGCTCCGTCTACCTTCATACACAGCCGCCGCCCAGCGCGTCCCTCCAGCCCGCCCATGTCCTCCTCCGTGTGACGCAGCGGACGAGTTCTCGCGCATGCGCCGTGCGCGGCTGTATTCGGCGCATTTGAGATCTCAGCTCGGAGCGGTCAGACATTCAATGCGCATGCGCCGAATACAGCCGCGCATGCGCATTGAATGTCTGACCGCTCCGAGCTGAGATCTCAAATGCGCCGAATACAGCCGCGCACGGCGCATGCGCGAGAACTCGTCCGCTGCGTCACACGGAGGAGGACATGGGCGGGCTGGAGGGACGCGCTGGGCGGCGGCTGTGTATGAAGGTAGACGGAGCCTCTAGGTGCTAATGACGCCCACATAGCACCTAGAGGCTCATTAGCATATTTATAAAAGTTAGTTTTTTAGCAAAACCGCTGCCCCACAAGTGATTATAGTAGGATGGTTGGCCAGAGCAGACACTAGCAGATCGCTAGTGTCTGACAGCTAATTATGTCATACGAAGTGATAGAAACCCTTTAAAACCCCATAATGACAGAATGTCAGACATCTTTGCTAATTTATTCTACAGGAAAAACTAAAATCTTGCATTGACATCTTGCAAGTCTTCAGATCCTTTACTCACTACATAGTTGAAGCACCTTTGACAGCGATTACAGCCTCCAGTCTTCTTGGGTATGCTGCCACTAGGTTTGCACACCTGGGGATTTGGGAATTTTCTACCATTTTTCTCTGCAGATCCTCTCAACTCTGTCAGGTTCAGGGGTGGACTGGCCATAGATCATACATGGAAATCTCCAGGTGGGAAGATGCCCAGGGGGGGTCACACGAGTCCTCCTCAGGCCGCTGGGTACGTAACCATCTGTCGCTTTCAACATTAATTAATATCAAGTAATTATGTACCCAGCCGTGTACCACAGGTGCCCTCTTGAATTCAACTGTATCACCATTACCCATGGCTTTCTGCCTCACTGTTCACCCTCATAGGAAACAGGCCACTAGACTTGAAGCCTATGAGGCAGTATACAAATGGCACAGGTATGCAGGCATCTAAGGCCTCAGGGCTGGAAGATGCCTGTGTCCTGCAGTGCAGATGGTATAGAAAAACCTGCCTAATTGTGTTACTCCCACCTTCTGTCAACTGGAATAGGCCACTTTTACTTTTTTCCAGGGTCACTTTAAGTTGCCAGTCTGCCCCTGGTCAGGATGAATGGGGGCCATCGGTAGACAGCCATTTTTAGTTCCCTCCAGAGATTGATGTTAAGTTAAAGTCAAAGCTCCCTCTGGGCCACTCAAGGACATTTACAAAGTTGTCCCTAAGCTATTCTTGTGTTGTCTAGGCAGTGTGCTTAGGTTTATTATCTTGTTGGAATGTGATCCTTTGGCCCAGTCTGAGTTCCAAAGCACTCTGGATTGGGATTTCATAAAGAACATCTGTTTACTTTGCCACATTCAGCGTTGGCTTAACTCTGAACTGTCTCCCTGTTCCAGCCACTGAAAAAAAACTCCAGATCATGATGCTGCCACAACCATGCGTCACTGTAGGGATGATAATAATAGATGATTAGCAGTGCCTGATTTCCTCCAGACATAGCTCTTAGAATTGAGACCAAAAAGTTCAATCTTGGTTTCATCAGACTAGAGAATCTTGTTTCTCCTGGTTAGAGAGTCCTTTAGGTGCTTTTCTTTTTTCCAAACTTTCATGTGTTTTTTACTGAGGAGATGGTTCTTTCTGGCCATTCTGCCGAGATTTGTGGAATGCTGCAGTTATGGTTGACCTTCTAGAAGTTTCTCCCGTCTGCAGAGGATCTTGGAGCTCAGCCAGAGTGACCATTGAGTTCTTGGTCACCTCTCTTACCAAAGCCCATTACTTAGTTTGGTGGCATGGCGAGCTCTAAGAAAAGCCCTGGTTATTCCAAAATTCTTCTATTTAAGAATTAGAGGCCACTGTGCTGTTGGGAACTTTCAGTATAGCAGAATAGTTTGTACCCTTCTCCAGATGTGTGCCTCCACACATGCCTGTCTCTGAGTTCTACAGGCAGTTCTTTTCTCCTTATGGCTTGGTTGTTGCTCTTATATGCATTGTCAGCTGTGAGATTTTATATAGACAGGGCTGTGTCTTTCTAAGTCATGTCCAATCAACTAAATTTACCAATAAAGATGTAGAAACATCTCAAAGATAATCAAAAGAAATGTGAGGCCCCCAGAATTTATTTGAAGTGTCATAGCAAAGGGTCTGAATATCCATGCACAATTTTAGTTTTTCCTTTTTAATAAATTAGCAAACATTTCTAAAATTCTTTTCTCTCTTTCTTATTAAGAATGATTGGGTAAAACATACTTTTTTTATTTTTTTTTATTAAAAAGTGAAATGGTCTGAAGACTCTCAAAGTATTGTAATTTGTGAGTCTTTAAGGCTACTTTCACACTAGCATTTTAGTTTTCCGGTTTTGAAATTCGTCATAGGGGCTCAATACCGGAAAAAACGCTTCAGTTTTGTCCCCATTCATTGTCAATGGGGACAAAACTGAACTGAACAGAATGGAATGCTCCAAAATGCATTCTGTTCCGTTTAGTTGTGTTCCCATTCCGGAGAGCAAACAGCAACATGTTGTAGTTTGCTTTTCGTCCTAGGATGCGGAGCAAGACAAATCCGTCATGACCCCCAATGCAAGTCAATGGGGACGGATCCGTTTTCTCTGACACAATCTGCCACAGTAGAAAACAGATCCATCCTCCATTGACTTTCAATGGAGTTCATGACAGATCCGTCTTGGCAATGTTAAAGATAATACAACCGGATCCGTTCATAATGGATGCAGTTGGTTGTATTATCAGTAACGGAAGCGTTTTTTGATGAACCCTGTTGGATCCAGCAAAAACGCTAGTGTGGAAGTAGCCGAACTATACTTTTGAGGCATAATAGAGTGCTTAAATTTCCCCTATATGTCTAGCTGCTATACAACCTGAGATAGCGCTGATGGGGATTGGGAAATCAAATGAAATGATCTTCAATTTTGTAGTTTCAACATAATTAACTGGTACTGTAGCTATTAGGTGCCAAGTGCATCAGGATAAAATGTATTACACTAAAAAGTTTTTTTTTCTTTATTTACATACAGGTCATTTATACCAGGATAAAAACTAATAATACATGTTCTAAACTTTTGCTTCTTTTTTTCTCGTGCAGAAATATATGATAATGACACTGTTGGATTTGTTCTGTACCAGAATGATAACTTATTCCCATCTAAACATGAAAAAAAATTGGGGTTTCGAAAGAAGATCATTTCAGCCAGTATTTCTAGAGCACGTGCAAATGTTGAATTCAGCTTCAATCATCAGGTGCATTTTTTTAATTATGGCTTTATTTCGGAGGATTATACTTTATTGTGCCCCCTGAGTTTTGCTGACCACAGATGTATCAGTGTAGCGGGTTTGCATAAATATTTGCCGACCCACAAAACATGACTTTTGGCTCATACTGTTGTTTTTATCTGAATAAAATACTTTATTTCCTTCTGGATTTATTTCATTATAGTTTGATCCATCATATACTCTGGTTCAATATGCTTGCGTTTTCTGGGACTATGAATGGAACGAATGGAATACAACCGGCTGCCAGAAGAAAATTTCAAACCAGATGTCACCAAATGAGACCTCTTCAAATTCCATCATATCATTACAGTGTACCTGTCATCATACAACTAACTTTGCTGTTTTAATGGTATGTTAATTTAGTTCTATTATGTTCAGAAATCAACCATCCCCCCACACTTAGGAACACAGTAGAGATGTAGCAGGAACACTTAGTCCCTGGTGTTGGATAGAGCCCAAGTTCTCCTCTGCCACATAAAATGACCCTGTTACAGATTTTGCATCGAGGCCCAGGAGCTTTGAATTATGCCTCTGCCCCCACTCACAAATGAAATCTAAAGTACATTAGGCTCCATACATCTCTAGATATTATGTATGATTCCATTATTCACTGCTTTTCCTTAATGCTTCATGCACATGTCCATATTTTTTTTCTGCATTTAATCTGCACTTTTTGTGAATTGGATGTGGACCCATTCATTGCTGTATGCTCTCCGCATGTCCGTCCTGCAAAATAATAGAACATGTTC
This sequence comes from Bufo bufo, assembly GCF_905171765.1. Lineage (NCBI taxonomy): Eukaryota > Metazoa > Chordata > Amphibia > Anura > Bufonidae > Bufo > Bufo bufo. The sequence goes on from NC_053391.1 coordinate 88,513,847, forward strand.
TATTCTTGTCTGTTTTGCAGAAATTGCGGGATACACTCGTCCGGTATCCGTATTTTGCGGATCTGCAGTTTGCGGACTACAAAATACATACGGTCATGTGCATGAGGCCCGATAGTGAGGAAACCTGTTGCTAGAGTTTGCAAATACTGTATGCCATCAGTGTTAGGCTACTTTCACACTAGCGTTTGGGTGTCCGCTTGTGAGCTCCGTTTGAAGGGGCTCACAAGCGGCCCCGAACGCATCCGTATTGCCCTAATGCATTCTGAGTGGAGCCGGATCCGCTCAAGAATGCATCAGTCTGGCGGCGTTCAGCCTCCGCTCCGCTCAGCAAGCGGACACCTGAACGCTGCTTGCAGCGTTCGGGTGTCCGCCTGGCCGTGCAGAGGCAAGCGGATCCGTCCAGACTTACAATGTAAGTCAATGGGGACGGATCCGTTTGAAGATGACACAATATGGCTCACTCTTCAAACGGATCCGTCCCCATTGACTTTCAATGTAAAGTCTGGACGGATCCGCTCAGGCTACTTTCACACTTAGAATTTTTTTTAAACTATAATGCAGACGGATCTGTTCTGAACGGATCCAAACGTCTGCATTATAGGAGCGGATCCGTCTGTGCAGACATCAGACGGACCCGCTCCGAACGGTAGTGTGAAAGTAGCCTTAGTCGGGTGGTTTTGCAAAATGCAATTTTAGGGGTAGCATAGGCACAAATAAGCATATTTTAGCACATGCCCACGAAGCCTCATTTTTAAATTCTGATAAGTCACATAGATGTGTCAGGAGATAGGCTTGGTGGGAACCCTTCACTAGAATTAAGGGATTGCATATTTATTACAGTCCTATTACTTTTAAAAGGATACAGAGATCTCCAAGTAATGGCGAGGAACGGTCAAGCATAGAAGCCTCGGTGTTCTATAGATCAGCAGGGGTAATAATAGAAATGTTTTTTTCTTTCCTTACTGTTTGAGTTTTAGCATTGTAAGGCAATCTTCACACCCGATGTGCTCACTGTAGTTTTGCATCTGTGGTATTTAACTGCAGCTGCCGTATGTAGGAGCGTAATAAACAAGTATTTATAGACTACCATTCACACATCACATCTGTTGGAGCTTGAAGCCTTATCTATAAACCACATAATGAGGTGATTCTAGCATTTCTAATTAAATGCTTCCCTTTTTACTTTCTAACGGTTCTAGCGAAAATTCTGTGTAAAAAAACGGATGTGCCACAACACAAGATAGTCATAGGAATTAGCAGCGTGGGTAGTTGCTCAGAAGCATATTACAACAGTGGGGGACTGGCCTTAGGTTGGATAATTCCCTCTTCAGCTTCTTCTATAGATGACCCTGCTCCCACATTAGCACCTTTGGCGCCCCCTTTACTATAATCAGGAACTGCACACTGTGCCATAAGGGCGGCCTTATAGAAGCTGTTATGATCTTACACACCAACAGCCATTGCCTGTGGTCCGTAAATAAATGTTTTTAGCAATGGACTAACTACTATGTCTACATTGGAATTGCTGCACCAAGGTCAATTATTACTACTGATATTACAATATGTATATTTGTGTTTTTTACTTAGAAATTTAAAGAAAACATACATTTTGCTTCCTTGAACATTGTGTCTGTGATTGGTTGTGCGCTTTCTGTGACTGGACTAAGCATAACTGTTATATTTTTATTCTATGCCAGGTAAGTTGTTAAAAACACCAATCCTGAAGATTTTTTTTAATTTTCCAACTCAGGGGAGATGGAAACTGGGGAGGTCACCTCTCACTCATGCTCTAGGACAGAAAAGGCTTGTTAGCCTCTTGCCTCTGTATCCCAATAGAAGATCTCAATTGCCTTTTGTCCCTGGGTAGACAGAGTGTGTACCTCATGTTGTAATGCAGCACGTGCTGCAGCTGAATACTGCATCTCAAGTTGGGTCGCACAATATATGAGGCTACTTGAGTCACCAACATGGCTGCTGCTGAGCATTGTGTGACAGTGAACACAGAACACGTGACTTAAAAGGAATGCCCGCTTTGGACAATATGGGAGGACATTAATCAAGACTGATGTATTGTACCCCGGTCTTAGTTCCCCCTGTGCTTCTGGAGGACGAAAAAGTTTTTGCAGACGCCTGTGATATATTTGGGGCATCTTATGGCCATGCCATGCGACACACTTATATCTACAGCAGCCTCCTAGCTCCCATTGATTTAAGTCTTTCTTCACGTCAAAAAATGGGAAGAAAGATAAATGTTGAGGGATTTTGGCACCACCCACTCCTCGCCCATGGCACGCCCCATTTTATGAAATGGGAAATGTTGCACATTTTGCAGCACAAGTGGCTTGCGAGAAAATGTGCAACCTATTTACACCATAAATAGGTTAGTAAATGTTCCCCCTATGTTTTCATTGAAAGGATCCCCCCAACAGTGAACTGATCACAGGGTGTCCCACTTGGACCTTCAGCAATCTGCTGCAATCTACAAGGTAACCTGGAAGAAAATGTTCAATCATTCAGGGGGAAATGCAGTTCCTATGTAGAGTGTGAACATGCCAGGTCCTCCAGAATGTGGGAGACTCCGTGAAGAGGATTTATAATAAGAAATCTTTGCTGTAATTTGCACAAAATGTATCAAATGTTGCACAATGTTTTATCAGTTTGGTGCCCCTTTAAAGTTTTTTTTTCAGGATGAACATATTGATGACCTATCGTGAGCATACTCACCGATCAGGTGTTAGCGGAAATAACAGTGCTTGGAGCTAGAACACCACAGATCTGTACTCTGTGTAGTGGCCATTCTTAATTTCTGCAGCTCGGTTTCTATTCACGTGATCAGCTGCACTACCAGAGAACAGCCACCATACAGTGTAGAACGCTGTGGTGTTCCAGCTCCACACACTGTTCCCTTCTGGAATTACAGCTGTCGCTAACATCTGATCATGGTGATGTCAGGAGTCAGACTCTCACCAATCTCATATTGTCCTGTAGATGTGTCATCAATATGTGGGTACCGGAAAACTCCTTTAAGTCGAACACTGATTTCTTGTGATGTTACTCTATTTTCTTTTCCCTTCACTGGGGTCACACAAAAAAAGTCACAAAAGTGCCAAAGCCCTATGGTTTAATCTTTTTGGAACTTTAACTCTGGAGTTCAGGCTTGATGAATTCCCCCCTTTATTTTTAGATTAGGGTCCTAAATTACGGTCCCCCTTCTACTAATTCAAAATTCCCAAACAGAGTATATGAAAATGAACTTTTTCTCTACATACTAATTAATCAGTAAACAATGTATAATATATCACCTACATACAGTATAACATAGTAACATAGTATATAAGGTCGAAAAAAGACATTTGTCCATCCACTTCAGCCTGTTATCCTGCAAGTTGATCCAGAGGAAGGCAAAAAGAAACCCTGTGAGGTAGAAGCCAATTTTCCCCACTTAAGAAGAAAAGAATTCCTTCCTGACTCCAATCAGGCAATCAGAATAACTCCCTGGATCAACGACCCATCTCTAGTAGCTATAGCCTGTAATATTATTACACTCCAGAAATACATCCAGGCCCCTCTTGAACTCTTTTATTGTACTCACCATCACCACCTCCTCAGGCAGAGAGCTCCATAGTCTCACTGCTCTTACTGTAAAGAATCCTCTTCTATGTTTGTGTACAAACCTTCTTTCCTCCAGACGCAGAGGATGTCCCCTCGTCACAGTCACAGTTCTGGGGATAAATAGATGATGGGAGAGATCTCTGTACTGACCCCTGATACATTTATACATAGTAATTAGATCTCCCCTCAGTCGTCTTTTTTCAAAAAAGTAAATAACCCTAATGTTAATAATCTTTCAGGGTACTGTAGTTGCCCCATTCCAGTTATTACTTTAGTTGCCCTCCTCTGGACCCTCTCAAGCTCTGCTATGTCTGCCTTGTTCACAGGAGCCCAGAACTGTACACAGTACTCCATGTGTAGTCTGACTAGTGATTTGTAAAGGGGTAGGACTATGTTCTCATCACGGGCATCTATGCCCCTTTTGATGCAACCCATTATCTTATTGGCCTTGGCAGCAGCTGCCTGACATTGGTATTTACAGCTTAGTTTGCTGTTCACAAAAATTTCTAGGTCCTTTTCCATGTCAGTGTTACCGAGTGTTTTACCATTTAGTATGTACGGGTGACTTACATTATTCCTTCCCATGTGCATAACCTTACATTTGTCAGTGTTAAACCTCATCTGCCACTTTTCTGCCCAAGCCTCCAATCTATCCAGATCCCTCTGTAGTAGTATACTGTCCTCTTCAGTGTTAATTACTTTACACAGTTTAGTGTCATCTGCAAAAAAAATATTTTACTGTGCAAGCCTTCTACAAGATCATTAATAAATAGTGACAGTGACCCAATCTGAGTGTGTACCGTTAATAACCACCCTCTGTTTTCCATTATTGAGCCAGTTACTTACCCACATACAGACATTTTCTCCCAGTCCAAGCATTCTCGTTTTATATACTAACCTTTTATGCGGTACAGTGTCACATGCTTTGGAGAAGTCCAGATACACGACCTCCATTGATTCGCTGCTGTCAAGTCTAGACCTTAACTCCTCATAGAAACTGATTAAATTAGTTTGACATGACCGTCCCTCATGAAGCCATGCTGATATGGCGTTATTTGCTTATTTTCCTTGAGGTACTCCAAAATAGCATCTTTTAGAAAACCTTCAAACCGTTTACCCACGACAGATGTTAAACTTACCGGCCTATAGTTTCCGGGCTTTGTTTTTGGACCCTTTTTGAATATTGGCACTATATTAGCTATGCGCCATTCCTGTAGGACTCTCCCTGTCAGTATAGAGTCCGCAAATATCAGAAATAAGGGTCTGGCTATGACACTACTTAATTCTCTTAGGATACAGGGGTGTATGCCATTTGACTATTTTAATCTTTTTAAGTCGCTGCTGTACTTCTTCCTGGGTCAGACAGGACACTTTTAATGGGGAATTAACTTTTACATTCTGCATTACATCTGACAGTTTATTTTCTTCAGTGAATACAGTGGAGAAAAAAATATTTAATAGCTTTGCTTTCTCCTCATCGCTCCCTGCAACTCCCCCCTCATTACTGTGTAGAGGGCCGACACCTTCAGATTTATACTTTTTACCATTTATATAATTTAAAAACATTTTAGGGTTAGTTTTACTCTCCTTTAGCAATTAATCTCTCGGTCTCTAGTTTGGTTTCATTTATTAGTTCTTTACATTTTAAATTTTTTTCCTTATTTTTCAGTGCTTCCTCGCTACCCTCCTGTTTTAGTCATTGAAATGCTTTCTTTTTGTCATTTATTATTTTCTTTACAGTTCAATTTATCCACATTGGTTTATATTTGCAGTTGGAATTTTCCGTTCATCACTTCTGTTTGACCATTTTATATTTCCAGGAAGAAAAAGTCAATTTCATGGATTCTGATAAGTTTCTGCTCATCTCTGCTGATCTTCTACATCATCTTTATTGTTGCAATGGAGACATCAGAATACACAGTTGTCTCTGCAAATCCAAACCAGGATTCTTCAGAAAACAGCTTTTTTTGGAGTGACCTAGAGAAGGTGTATGATGGAATGTGTACGGGGCTGGCTGCTCTGCAGCACTACTTCCTACTGACAACATTTGTACTGACGGCACTATTGGGAGTGGAATTTTATTTCCGCATTATTGCTGCCTCTCATTATTTGCCTGAGCATTTTATAACAAGTGCACTCGTAATTGGATGGGGTAAATTATCTATATCTGTTTCTACCATTTACATTATTGTTATTTGTTTATGTATGTTTAATAAGAACTAGAATCTAAAATTTGGAAATTAGATTTTTCAGGATTAGAATTTTGTGTAATTCGATTCTTGAGAGTCAAGGAGGGGAAAGAGCTAGAGACACAGAGACTTTTCTGGCAGTTCTGTTCTGAATAAAGTTGGAGCTTTGTTTTTCTGATACAGAGCTCCAAATCCCCCTGGGGTATTTTAGGAGCTTACTGCATACCAACCAATTATTGAGTTCTATGTAAAGAAGTATGCATTATTCTCCTAAGCTCCTTCTAGTGGTGACTGCACGCTGCCAGCCTGTTAACTTTTAAATCAAGTTTTAGATTTGAGACTCTGGTCTAAAAACAAAACTCTGGCCACTAGAAGGATACATTATGAAATTTAGCACAAAATGTTAAAGGGGTTTTCCAGGATTTTAATATTGATGACCTATCCTCAGGATACGTCATTAATATCAGATCGGCGGGGGTCCAACACCCGGCACCCCCGCCAAACAGCTGGTTGAAGGTAAGGCCGCACTATGTGCGAGCGCAGCCTTCCCTTGTTTGTTTACCTGCTCACCATCGAAAGGGCATCGGTGAACAGGTGTAATTACAACCCATCCCATTAATTTCATTGGGACAGCTCATTCCGATTCAAGTGTATAGGAACAAGCCATCCCATTGAACTTTCCCCTGCTCACCGATGCGCTGTCGCGGAGCGTGGCCTTCCCTTTAACCGGCTGATTGGCAGGGGTGCTGGCTGTTGGACCCCCACCAATCTGTTATTGATGACCTATCTTGAGGATAGGTCATCAATATTAAAATCCTGGAAAACCCCTTTAAGTCAATTTACATAAAATAAAATGTACTCAAGGGTCGATATCGCTTTAAAGGGATTATCTGCCACATTATCCATACAAACGTTAGATATTTGGAAGGCCAGCAGCTGTGACCTTACCTCTCTGAAGAACAATAGAACAATATCGCTTTAAATCAAGTGATGGCTGAACATGCCAGTGATTGGTTGATTGGGCATTTGCTGGCAGTGCCTGTGCATCAGGACAGGACCAGGAAGTAGAGACCATTGAGGATCTGATTGTCACGGCTGTATGTGAGCAACAAGAGCATACACAGTTAATAGAGCTACTGACCGGACCCAAACTAGGGAGGATAAAGGGTGACCCCTGTCAGACCCTCAAAGCTCTCCCTATGCTGCTAAAGCACATGCCCGGATCCAAATGGTGGAACGGGGCATGCCCACGTACCTAAGACTGATGACCACTGTAACCCCTACAATAGTGGAAGGGGCACGGCCACCGGTGCCCTGCTCAGAATATGGAGGGAACCGTGGCCGCCTTAGATCCAGTCAGAAAATAAACGGATACACTACAATGTCTGCACACTTAGCTGAAGGTGATGCAGCCGCAGAGAAGACGGATCCAAGGACAGCTGGCAATATCCGGAGTGCTTGCTGCAGCAGAACACAGGTCCAGTGAAATGATAGCTAACAAGTGAAGATACTCAAGCAAGAGCTACAACTCAAATGAGAACTATAATCCACAACCTAGAAAGGAGGAGGGGTAATTTAAAGGCAGGGAAATCAAACGCAGGAGGAACAGCTGGGAGGACTCCTCCAAGCTCTAGTAGTGACATCATCACAGGGGTGGAGAAACAGAGCTGTGAGAACGTCTTAAAACTCTGGTAGTGACAGTACCCCCCCCTCTACGGGTGGACTCCGGACACCCAGGACCCACCTTCTCAGGATGAGCCCTATCCTCTCCTCAGGAACCCACATCCTCTCCTCAGGACCATAACCCTTCCAATGAACGAGGTACTGAAGAGAACCGCGGACAATGCGAGAGTCCACAATTCTGGAAACCTCAAACTCCAGATTGCCATCAACCAAAATCGGAGGAGGAGGCAAAGAGGAGGGTACCGTGGGCTGGACATATGGTTTTAAGAGAGATCTGTGAAATACATTATGTATCTTCCAAACCCGTGGAAGATCAAGACGGAAGGCAACAGGATTGATGACTGACAAGATTTTATAAGGCCCAATAAACTTGGGACCCAATTTCCAGGAGGGAACCTTCAGTTTAATATTTCTTGTAGACAACCACACCAGATCACCCACATTCAGGTCCGGACCAGGCACACGTCTCTTATCAGCCACACGCTTATACTTCTCACTCATCTTTCTAAGATTACTCTGAATCTTTTGCCAAATGGTAGACAAGGACGAGGAAAATCTCTCCTCCTCAGGTAAACCAGAAAGAGCCCCTCCCGAGAATGTCCCAAACTGCGGATGGAACCCATATGCACCAAAGAATGGTGACTTATCAGAAGATTCCTGACTACGGTTGTTCAGAGCAAACTCAGCAAGAGGGAGAAATGAACACCAATCCTCCTGGTTCTCTGCCACAAAACAGCGCAAATATGTCTCCAGATTCTGATTGAGGCGCTCAGTCTGACCATTCGACTGCGGGTGAAAAGCAGAAGAGAAGGACAGCCGAACCCCCAGGCGAGAACAGAAAGCCTTCCAGAACCTGGACACAAACTGCGTGCCTCTATCGGAAACAATATCAGAGGGAATGCCGTGCAATTTAACAATATGGTCGACAAAAGCTTGCGCCAACGTTTTAGCATTGGGTAAACCAGGGAAAGGTACGAAATGAGCCATCTTGCTAAAACGGTCCACCACCACCAGGATCACCGACTTCCCTGAGGAACGAGGAAGATCCGTAATAAAGTCCATGGACAGGTGTGTCCAAGGACGGGAAGGTATGGGTAACGGGAGAAGGGAACCTGAAGGCCGTGAACGAGGGACCTTAGCGCGAGCGCACGTCTCACAAGCAGCCACAAAACCCTCCACCGACTTACGAAGAGCCGGCCACCAAAATCTCCGAGCAATGAGATCTACCGTGGCTCTACTCCGGGGGTGACCAGCAAGAACAGTATCATGATGCTCCTTGAAGAGTTTGTCACGTAGCTCAGGAGGCACAAACAACTTCCCAGAAGGACAACGGGCAGGTGCCTCAGTCTGGGCAGCCTGGACCTCGGCCTCCAAATCGGAATATAGAGCAGAAACAACTACCCCCTCCGCCAAAATGGGACCCGGGTCCTCGGAGTTTCCTCCTCCCGGAAAACAGCGAGAGAGAGCATCAGCCTTCACATTTTTGATCCCAGGGCGGAATGTAACGACAAAATTGAATCTGGAGAAGAACAGAGACCATCTGGCCTGTCTCGGATTCATACGCCTGGTCGACTCCAAGTATGCCAGATTCTTATGGTCGGTAAAAACGGTGATAGGGTGCCTGGCCCCCTCCAACCAATGGCACCATTCCTCGAAAGCCAATTTGATGGCCAACAACTCCCTATCTCCCACATCATAGTTTCTCTCTGCCGGGGAGAGTTTTTTAGAGAAAAAGGCACAGGGTCGCCATTTGGCAGGAGAAGGGCCCTGGGACAAAACCGCACCCACACCCACCTCGGAAGCATCCACCTCAACAATAAAAGGTAAGGAAACATCGGGATGCACCAAGACGGGAGCAGACGCAAAACTCTCTTTAATCTTAGAAAAAGCTGCAAGCGCCTCCTCCGACCAAGAGGAAAAATCCGCCCCCTTTTTTGTCATGTCAGTAAGGGGTTTGACAACAGAGGAATAATTCAAAATGAACTTTCTGTAATAGTTCTCAAAACCCAGAAAGCGCATCAATGCCTTCTGATTCTCAGGAAGCTCCCACTCAAGTACAGCACAGACCTTCTCGGGATCCATGCGAAAACCAGAAGCAGAGAGGAGAAAACCCAGAAATTGAATCTCCGATACCATAAAAAGACATTTCTCCAGCTTGGCGTACAATTTATTTTCCCGCAGAATCTGCAGAACCTGAAAAAGATGATCCTGATGGGTCTGAACATCAGGGGAAAAAATCTAAATATCATCAAGATACACCAATACAAATTTCCCCATTAAATGGTAGAAAATACTATTAACAAAATGCTGAAAGACGGCCGGAGCATTCATCAGGCCGAATGGCATAACGAGATTCTCGAAATGCCCGTTAGGAGTATTAAAGGCTGTTTTCCATTCATCCCCCTCTCTGACCCTGACCAGGTTGTACGCGCCTCTCAAATCCAATTTGGAAAAAACCTTGGCCCCAACAATTTGGTTGAAGAGGTCCGGGATCAGAGGAAGGGGATAGGGATCGCGAATCGTGATACGGTTCAGCTCCCTAAAATCTAGGCAAGGTCTCAGAGAGCCATCTTTTTTTTAACAAAAAAAAAAACCTGCGGCAACAGGTGATTTTGAGGGACGAATATGCCCCTTATCGAGACTCTCGGAGATATAGGTTCGCATTGCGATTCTTTCCGGTTGTGAGAGATTGTAGAGGCGTGCTTTTGGCAGCTTGGCGCCGGGAATGAGGTTAATGGGACAGTCAAACTCCCGGTGAGGAGGTAGCTCCTGAACACCGCTCTCGGAAAACACGTCCGAGAAATCAGAGAGAAATGATGGCACAGTTTTAGTAGACACCTCTGCAAAAGTCGCTGTGAGACAATTCTCTCTACAAAAGTCACTCCACTCATTTATTTGCCTTCCTTGCCAATCAATAGTGGGGTTATGTCTAGTGAGCCAGGGTAACCCCAAAACTAGAGGAGAAGGCAATCCGTTAAGGACAAAACAAGATATATCCTCCACATGAGTGTCACCTACAGCTAGCCGGATATTGTGAACAATGCCCTTCAGGGATCTCTGTGAGAGTGGAGCAGAGTCAATAGCAAAAACAGGTATATCCTTTTCTAATGTGCAAACCTGAAAACCATGCATGGCTACAAATTGAGTGTCAATAAGATTGACGGCCGCTCCACTATCGACAAAAATCTCACAAGAAATGACTTTGCTCTCTAGCGCCACCCTGGCAGACAGGAGAAAACGGGAACTGCAGGTCAGAGGAAAAGCATCAATTCCTACATCAACTTTGCCCAAAGTAGCAGATGAAGCAGAATATGATGATTTACCTTTTGAGGTATTTCTCTTATTATTGCTCTTAGTACAGTTCAAGAATCTCCTAGACGGACAAACATTTGCCAAATGAGCTATGCCCCCACAACAAAAACACACCATACTCTGAGGACTAAATCCTCTTTTATCAGGGGCAAGTCGACCTAGCTGCATGGGCTCCTCCTCAGAGGGGAGCGAGACAGGATGAGGCCCCTGCACACTGAATGAGTCCGCACCACTGCCCCTAGACTGACAATGGCTGGACAGAGAGGTCTCGTTTCTTTCTCTTAGACGCCTGTCAAGGCGTACCGCCAATGACATGGCAGACTCTAAGGACGTTGGTCTCTCATGGAAAGCAAACGCATCTTTCAATCTCTCTGAGAGACCATGACAGAACTGACTCCGGAGTGCAGCATCATTTCAACCTGAATCAGCTGCCCATCTCCAAAATTCAGAACAATAAAGCTCTGCAGACAGTTTGTTCTGGCATAAAACATGTAAGTTAGATTCGGCCAGAGCAACACGATCCGGGCCATCATATATCTGCCCCAGGGCCACAAAAAATCTTTCCACGGATCGAAGGGAGGGATCCCCTGATGGCAGCGAAAAAGCCCAAGTCTGAGCATTACCCCTGAGCAGGGAGATGACAATCCTCACCCTCTGCTCCTCCTTACCAGAGGAGTGGGGACACAAGCAAAAATGGAGTTTGCATGCCTCTCTGAAGCGAACAAAATTCTCACTGCCCCCGGAGAACGTTTCTGGAAGTGAGACCTTTGGCTCGCAACAGACTCCATGAGCCGGAGCAGAGCCCAATGCTTGAAGCTGAGACATAGATTGACGGAGATCCGCTACTTCCAAAGAAAGACCCTGCATGCGGTCAAAAAGGCCAGAAAGCGGATCCATGTCAAAAAAGGACGGTTTTGGTGGATTATAATGTCACGGCTGTATGTGAGCAACAAGAGCATACACAGTTAATAGAGCTACTGACCGGACCCAAACTAGGGAGGATAAAGGGTGACCCCTGTCAGACCCTTAAAGCTCTCCCTATGCTGCTAAAGCACATGCCCGGATCCAAATGGTGGAACGGGGCATGCCCACGTATCTAAGACTGATGACCACTGTAACCCCTACAATAGTGGAAGGGGCACGGCCACCGGTGCCCTGCTCGGAATATGGAGGGAACCATGGCCACCTCAGATCCAGTCAGAAAATAAACGGATACACTACAATGTCTGCACACTTAGCTGAAGGTGCTGCAGCCGCAGAGAAGACGGATCCAAGGACAGCTGGCAATATCCGGAGTGCTTGCTGCAGCAGAACACAGGTCCAGTGAAATGATAGCTAACAAGTGAAGATACTCAAGCAAGAGCTACAACTCAAATGAGAACTATAATCCACAACCTAGAAAGGAGGAGGGGTAATTTAAAGGCAGGGAAATCAAACGCAGGAGGAACAGCTGGGAGGACTCCTCCAAGCTCTAGTAGTGACATCATCACAGGGGTGGAGAAACAGAGCTGTGAGAACGTCTCAAAACTCTGGTAGTGACACTGATAAGGGTTGGAACGGGAGTGGAAGAGGATCAAGAAGATGAGTATCACTTTTATTTATTAAGCCCTTTGCCCATAATTTTTCCCTGCTGGACAACCACTTTAACCTGATAAGGACCAGGATGTGCCATCCATGGTCCTGGGCTTGAAACCCTTGCCATTGTAAATGTACAAAATGGCTTTAAAGCATCTGATCCTGCAATCTAGCAGGTTGGGTTCCTGACTGTTAGGAACCCACTTGAATACTTAATTTTTTTTGTGAAAAGTAATTTATGCAATAATGAACTATAAAGAAACAAAATAAAAAGTCTGGTCATTTAGGACCAAAATATCCTGGACAGGGTAATTACACAGAATGTTTCACTTGCCTTAGAGACATTGTCATATACGTACAATAATATTAAATTAAAATTCATTTTCTGTGTCCTCAGGACTCCCTGCAATAATTGTCGCAATAACAATTGCAGCAACGTACCCAGGACAAAACAACTATAACCGAAAGGAATTGTAAGTATACTAATAATGCTCAACATTTTATCATTCCAAACCTCGAGCTCCTGAAGTCAATGTCATGACTTGTGCATACAGCACTGTATGTTTAAATTGCTTTTCTATAGAAGATACTTCATGAAGGTGATAATTCAGTGAGATTTACTATAACGTAAGGACAAATGGCAGGTACCATCCAATACTTGCGGTCAATGCAGGGCCTAAAGGCTGATACAGTGATTAGATACAGTGATTAAAAGGGCTGTAACTTCAAGGGGTTGTCTCACTTCGGCAAATAGCATTTAACATGTAAAGAATGTAAATACAAGGTAGTTACCAATGTACTTTGATTTTCCATATTGCCTACTTTGCTAACTATGGTAGATTCATTTTTCCATCATATTATAAACTGCTTGCTTCCATGTGCAGCACTCCATGGGTGAGACGTCAGCCAGTGGGTCCCTTTAAGATGTTATCAGTGCTTAAAGGTTTTTGTCGTGACACCAGTTGCATTTCAGCAACGAGAGACTAGGTCCCCCTAAGTAGTTGGTACTGGTGGTACCCAGGTGTAGGAATGCCAGAGTGGTGTAAGGGTTGCCTATAGTGTCCCTTTAGGTGCGGCTTCTGCACTTGTCACGGTGCTGATACCTGGATATCCTGAATCCCGGGCGTAGTCGCCCACAGCGGTGCAACTGAAATGGTTAGGTGGTAAGGATGAGGGTGAAATAACTTGAGTCCAGACTTGTATTAACGTTGAAAACAGCTTTACTTGAATTAACTTGGATCAGAGAACAATCTTCCAACTTTATCTTGGTTACCAGCAGCTTTTGCCATAAGTTTTAGCTGGTAAACACAATCAGCACTGCTCTATCTGTACTCCTTCAGCTCTGCTATGTTGGCTGCATTAAATAGAAACTTTTTCTCTGTGCTGAACTTAGCTTTTTGTAGTCTGACGATGTCTTCCTCTTGAACTGTATCTTTTATCTTTATCTTTGTCTTTATCCCTGTCTTATCCAGGGAATCTTTCCTCCTGGCCCTGAAGCTTGTAGCATTGGCCCTTAGGCCCAGCAGAGCAGAAAGTGCTCTGCTGACCGACACACAGCTTCCCCCTTACTCTCAAACTCTGCAGGCTCGTCCAGGAGGGACGACGGCCTGCTGCTTCCCCATACAGGGGCTACTCTGGACTAACTTCTAACTAACTTCTCGATGGTGAAAAAATACGTAACTGGTAGTTGTGCGCAGAATTTACTATCACTGAAGTCAACTACCTAAAATATAACTTTTAATGTAGAAATACTAAAAAATCACAATGAGCCCCTCACACGGGGACTAATATACATACAGACAAGCAGACAGACAATAAGGGGCTGTATAACGGTAATGGAGTGGGGGCAAGGCCAAAGGGGTCCCTAGTATATCCCTCATTTTAGTGCCCCCTGGAGCACCCCAAGCCGCTGTTCAGAAAGGACACACATCGTCGGATGAGTATAACGCTGCTTATCTTTATATATCTTTGTATTTGCATTTTTGTCGCAAGCTCAGTCTATACAGTTCCTTCTTAGCTGCATTATCGTTGTGCAACTCATTATATGTCTGACAGCTGGGTACCATCTTTTGGGTGCTCCAGCATTTTGGTTTATTCTGTTTTCTGTTTTTGATTGTCAATATGCATTCGCTGCGGAGGGGCAGCGCCTGACTTGGTTGTTTACTGGTTGTCTCCTGACGAACCTTATCCATAAGGGGAAACGCGTCGAGACGAGAACCATTCATTTAGACAATCATCTTGTATATTTTGGATTATATTGAATGACCCAGGCATCCATAAGGGTCCGTATTTGTTGCAAGGGTGTTTTAAGGACAGATAGGCTAGGCACGGGGACAGAGTGCTCCCACCATCTGGGTAAGCCCAAAGACACACAAGGTAAGCCCAAAGAGGAACAAGAGGACACATTAGTCAGAATTTTCAATCTCTCATCACACGCACTCACTAAAGCGGAAACTAGTCTACTACAGAAAGGTCTATCGTTCTGCCCCACCAGTAAATTTGACGAATTCGAATTGTTTGTTGACCTCAACACTTACATCCGCAAACTGACACTAACCAGACACTTTGAAATCCAAACGTCAAGACCAAAGATTCCACCACAGGTGACAACGGACAATGGAATCTCTTAGACCGATGGGAGCCCTGAAGCCATCAATACCGGGTTGAAACCTAAATCCATGTTCAACCCCACACACCACAGGGGGAGCCAAATAGAAGCATTCTCGGCCCTGGTCGCGAAAGACCTCAGGACCATAAATAGAGACCTGAAAATTCCCAACAACCTCAACAAAGATGAAAAAACCGCCCTAAAAAACCTTATGGCCAATAAGTCGCTTGTCATCAGGAATGCCGACAAGGGAGGTGGAATTGTGATCCAGGATAAGAAATGCTACCTGGAAGAAGCCTACAAGATTTTAAGCGATAAGGAGTACTATATAACTCTAGCAGAAAACCCATTAGGGGAAGACGCCAAGAAACTAACAGCACTCTTGAAAACAGCCGAAATAGAAAGAATACTATCCAAAAAAGAAAAAGATTATATCACAATAGACCATCCGAACCTAGCACTATTCTATCATCTACCAAAAATCCACAAATCCATCACCAATCCACCAGGAAGACCTATCATTTCCGGAATTTCCTCTTTAACATGCAACCTATCCCACTATATCGACATTCTGCTTCAAAAATACGTCACACAATTACCATCATACCTAAAGGACTCAGCCAGCCTCATCACCCTTCTCAAGGACATCGAATGGAAGGAATCCTACACCTGGGCCACATTAGACGTTTCTTCCCTGTACTCTAATATTCCACACACCACAGGAATCAATGCCATACGACAGGTGTTACAGCGAGACGTAAGCCTTCCAGACAAACAAAGCCAGTTTGTACTGGAAGCCATTGAGTTTATACTCAATCACAATATCTTCACCTTTGAGGACAGAATATACAAGCAGACGAAAGGGACCGCAATGGGGACGCGTTTTGCGCCGAGCTACGCAAATCTATATATGGGGGTCTTCGAGAAGCAATACATCCACAATGGGCAGCCTTGGCGAAATAAATTAATCTTCTACAGACGTTATATTGACGACCTACTATTCATTTGGGACGGAAGTATAGAAGACATCAACAAATTCACCACTCACTTGAACAATAACGACTTCAACCTCACCTTCACAGCAAATTATTCAAAAACATCCGTTGAATACTTAGACCTAGTCCTCTCGTCCAGGAACAACCACATTGAAACCAAAACCTTTTTCAAAAAAGTTGATGGAAATAGCTACTTAGACTACCAGAGCGCACACCACAAAAAATGGAAAAACAATGTCCCTTTCAGTCAGTTCAAACGCATCCGTAGAAACTGTACTAATGACGAAGATTTCAAACAACAAAGCCAAATTATCAAAAAGAGATTCTTAAACAAAGGGTACCCCAGTGGAGTCATCAAGGCGGCCCTCAAGCGGACACAAGGATACACACAAGAAAACTGCCTATCCTCAAAAACCGAAGAGGTCGGTTTAAAAACCACCAAGAAATATCAAACCTCCTTCACCACCACATTTAACACCAACCATAATATCTTGCGCAATATTTTTTCAAAACATTGGCCTATCCTACAAGCAGATCCGTTTTTAAAAAAACACATCCAATCAAAACCCCAAATAACTTTCAGAAGAGCACAAACTCTCAAAAACCTCATCGCCCCCAGTCGTTTACGGTCCCAAAAGACAAATACACCATCCACAGTAACCATGTTCCCCCAAGTCCTTGGAAGCTTCAAGTGCGGACACCGCCGATGCAAATGCTGCAATAACATCTCCTCCCGAGTCACCAATTTTGTTAGCAATGTCACCGGAGAACAATTCAAAATTGAAAATTTCCTAAACTGCTCGTCCTCCTATGTCATCTATTTGCTGGAATGCACCTGCGGATTACAATATATAGGCCGCACTACCATGACTCTGAGAGAGAGAATAAATAAACACCGGTGGAACATCACTAACGGCTTCATAAAACATGGAGTCTCACGACATTTTCTCAATTGCCATAACAAAAATCCTGTGGACCTTTCAATAACACCAATAGAACAAATCCCGACCACCTGCACCAACCGGTACCAAAAATTAAGAAGAAAAGAAATGTTTTGGATATTCAAATTACAGACAATAGAACCGTATGGTCTTAACGAATCCCTTGAAAGCAATTGCTTCTAATAGCCAAAACACCCCCCCCCCCCCCCCTCTGCCAACACACACACTCCTAAACCATCACCTATCGTGCTCACACTGGCATTCATATGCAGACGCTTGTGTATGTGTACGTGTATGTATGCGGGTATTCATATATGGATACCAAACCAACTCACACCGGTGTCCGCGTGCACGTGTGTGTGCACACACATATACGGGTTGTGTATGTGTGTATATACATGCGTAAAAACACCCCCTCTCATCAACCATCACTTTATTACTTTGACCACCTCCATCATTCAATCCAGTCCATTATCATTTCATCATTTTATCATCTCCATCACCATCAATATCACCATACACCATCACCTACACCATCACACAATAAATATCCACCATGTAGTCACATAAACTGATCCCCTCTACCACCATTGCAATAATCATCATCATCATCAGGGGTGCCATTATCATTAACACCATCGTCATCTACTATCACCCACATTCACCACCACACTCCGTTACCCTTAGGCCGTCGCCCCCCCAATCAACCTCATCCCATCCCATCCCAAGTTTGTCCACCCATGTATCATCAATCACCCACACCACTGACCATATTCATACATCCTACACCCACACACCCTTTCCCCGACATCAGTGCATAACCGCCGACATTAGCGCAACAACATCAGGTCACTGAGCGCACCGACACCAACAGAGTTCACCGCAGCAGCCCGCAAGTAGCTCCGCCCCCCGCCTTCCCACATCCCCCAATGAACTGCCAGCTAGCTGCCACACCTCCCCCAGAGCGCACGAACACATAGAACCTCCACCGCAGCAGTCCGTGTACAGCCCCGCCCCTCGCCTCTTCACATCCTCCAATCATATGCCGGCATACTGCCACACCTCCTCCCTCTGTTCGGCTCTTAAAGCGCGCGCTTGCACACACATGGCAAGCCGCGCTACACAAGGACAGGACCCGGCACCAGGTAACATCATATACCCACACAATTATGCCATTATATCCGGATAGTTTAATTATTAGATAATCAAATAGCCACAATTAGTCAAATCAACCTCCCAGACCAATTTGAACTAATAACTCACATGGCTAATAATGTCTTTCCCCTTATTCTCACTCTAGAAATTGGACCAGCCCTGCCAATCGTGTATGCCCGGCCCTAAGGTAACTGCCTCCATCTTCTCTCCCCCATGTGCCTCCCCCCACCACCCACATATACCATCACATCCTTTTGACTATTGCAAATGTGCATTTATGTATTTGTGTATTTATATGTATGAGTTTGTATGAGTACAATCAATCATGTACCCCCTGACAGATGCACCCTCAGTCACATTCATTCATTATTATTATTATCATTATTATATATCATTATTATATTCTATCCTTTATGTTTAGTTTTTAGTTTTATGTTTAGTTTTTAGTTTTTAATATTTATAATAATATTACATTAGTCTATCCGTTCTCTCTGTACCTAGGCCACCACGTCAACCACGGCCTCCTCTTGCTTTTTAAAATTTTTTTTTACCGTATATTTTAATCTCACATTTATCTGATCTATTATTATATTATGATCTGCTAGTATTGTCAATCGCGTACCTCTATACATGTGTCTATGTATATGTGTGTGTGTATGTAACTATGCATGTATATATATATATATATATATGTATGTTGTTTTATCCTTATGTATTATTTTCTGATTCCATCGCTTCACATACTACTGTTTCTTTTAGACTTGACAAAGGAGTATTTTTACTCCGAAACGCGTTGTCACCTGAACAAATAAATATTTCCAAAAAAACGACCTTCGCTATTGTGGTTTTGCGCCAAAAGGTATCACAGTGTGTACAAGCTAGTACACAGCCCTTATATGGGCAGAGAATAGGTAAGGGATACCCTAGGGATAAACTAGGGACTCCTATGGCCTTGCCCCCACTCCATTACCGTTATACATCTTCTGGTCCTGAATAAGCCCCTTATTGTCTGTCTGTCTGTCTGTATGTATAATAGTCCCCGTGTGAGGGGCTCATTGTGATTTTTTTGTATTTCTACATTAAAAGTTATATTTTAGGTAGTTGACTTCAGTGATAGTAACTTCTAACTAACACCTCCCTCTCCAGAGAGGGCTGGAATGGATAGAAGGTTCCACTCCAGGGAAACTAGCTCTGCCAATACTGCCACCATCTGCTGGTGAATCAGGTACATTACACTTAAACAGTTATTTATAAGGAAATATGAATACACATTATGCAGGACATAGCAATAAATATGCAAGATGATACAGAATCAACCATAAGAGATAGTGGCGGTGCGCAAAAAGGTGGTAATGCCACTCTGGGGCGTTACACATGGTTACAACCACCCGGCAATCCAGCAAGATGACCATGCTTGCACATTACAGAAAAATGTGTTGGACTGTGTGTACCCCCACAGTCCCAGCCACTAGTGATACCTGTGCTTTTTTCTATATTGTGCAAGCACGACCACCACTGGTGGATTACAGGGTGGTCGTAACCATGGAAACGAGCAGTGTATAATGTATTAACTTTCTTTGCATCATAAATGCTATTCACTGAAGTGAGACAACCCCTTTAATGTAAATCAGATAATAATAATAATAATAGTTATTGCATTATTTTTTATAAGCAATTGCTCCCATGCAGTGGCACTCTATATAATCTTACATAAAACAATGTGACAAAAAAAAGTATTACAAAAAGGGATTTATAGCCCAAATCTGGGTGACACCTTTAAAGAGGACCTGTCACCTCTTCTGACATGTCTGTTTTAAAGTAAATTCCGTATTTTTCGCCTTATAAGACGCACCTAGGTTTTAGAGGAGGACAATAAGAAAAAAATATTTTTCATTAGACCTCAGATCGGAACTCCAATCAGACCCCCAATGTTAATCAGACCTCAGCTGACAGCCCCAATAAGACCTCAGATCAGACCCCCAATCAGACCTCAGCTCAGTCCCCAATGTGAATGACCCCCAATCAGACCTGAGATAAGAGTCCCATGCCTCTTATCAGCCCCCATATGCCTCTCATCAGCCCCCATACGCCTCTCATCAGCTCCCATATGCCTCTCATCAGCCCCCATGCCACAGAGCACATAAAATAAAATAAAACACTTACCTCTCTTGCTCAGGACGCCGCCACTCCTTACCTCCAGCAATCTGTCACCTGATGCGCACAGCGTGAGGGCGCTCTGTGACGCAGCCATAGAACCGACAGCGGAGGACTAGGAAGGGGTGAGTACAGAGCCTTCACGCCTCCCGATCCTCCGGTACTAATAAGCGCTGCCATAATAAAAAGCGCTCATTAGTATTCACCCCATAAGACGCAGTGACATTCCCCCTCACTTTTGGGGAAAAAGATACGTCTCATGGGGCAAAAAATACAGTACTTGCGTTTCCCATTATAAACCTATTTGGAGCAGCTTTTCTTACACTGTCAGCAAGGATTGCATAGTGTTTTGGGACACACCCTATTGACATGTGTAATGGTAACACAAAATTGTCAGTTTATTCATACATTTCCAGGAGCAATAACGGTGGAATGGCTCATTTCAGAGTTTTTAGTTGAGCTGAAATGGTTTCCATTTTTGGTTACATACAATTTAAAGTTTAACTTTATTAACTCCTTCTAGGGGGAAATGGAAAAAAAAACACAATTCCCCCTTTTCCCCTGAATAAGGTGCTAACCTAATTCTGTGCATTGTACCCATAAGAAATATGTATAGGTCTTTTAATCTTTACTACTTCTGCACACAAAAACACTTTTTAAAAAGGAAAACAATTGTTTTTGTGACACCATATGCCAAGAGCTCTAACTTTTTTTTATTTTTGGGTTTGCTTTAACTTGTATCATTGTAGGATACCTACAACTTCTTGATTGCTTTTTACTTATTTTTTTCTGGGATGCAGGCTCAGCAAAAAACAATCCTGGCATTCTTTTTTATGTGATCGCTGGGTACAATGATACTAATCATTTATACTTAATTTTTTGGCATAAGGAGATTCTTATTTTTGGGAATATTTTTAAACATGTTTGTCTATTTCAATTAATTTTGATATTAATTACAGCTTATTCTGCCTATTTACAGCTGCTGGCTTCTTGCTGAAAATAAAGAAAAGCAGTTTGATATTTCGAAGCCAATGTTATGGTCTTTTCTCCTGCCTGTTGGCCTCATCCTTATAGCGAATATATGCATTGTGATAGGAGTTGTGTTAACAATTTGGAAAAACAAGCCAGAACTAACAAGGTAACTGGTATATGTAGATATCAGGGGCAGAATGGTCAGGCAAGTGTTTGGGCATTGGCTTTTAGGCCCTACACACAAATTTGCTCTGGCGGTTTTTGTTCACTCAAAAAACACAGTAGAAACTGCTTACATTTTTCCATATGGCATGCTGTTTTTTATAGTGTTTTTTAAGTATCGTCCTTTTCTAAACAAGTACAGTATGTGAACAACTTTCTCTTCTGCTGTTTTATTCCCCATAGAGAAAAAGAAGGCAAAATGCCAAAAGCTTTTACATGCTGTTAAAAAACAAACACCAGAGACCCAAAAATGCCACCTAACTTAGGCCTCATGCACAAGACCGTATGTACTTTGCAGTCCACAAAAAACGGATCCGCAAAAAATATAGATGACGTCCATGTGCATTCCGTATTTTGCAAAAAGAAACAGCTGGCCCCTAATAGAACAGTACTGTCCTTGTCTGTAATGCGGACAATAATAGGACATGTTCTATTT
Organism: Bufo bufo; assembly: GCF_905171765.1. Classification (NCBI taxonomy): domain Eukaryota; kingdom Metazoa; phylum Chordata; class Amphibia; order Anura; family Bufonidae; genus Bufo; species Bufo bufo. The sequence continues at coordinate 88,535,701 of NC_053391.1, forward strand.
TTTTGCGGAATGGAAATACGGACATACGGAAACGGAATGCACACGGAGTAACTTCCATTTTTTTAGCAGAACCATTGAAATGAATGGTTCCGTATACTGTGCCCTGCATCTCATATTTCTCATTGACTTTCAGGTAACATCTGGAGCTGGTGTTTTTAAAAAAACCACTACAACTGCAAAAATGCACCAAAACGCCATAAAAACATATGTTTGAACCCACCCATTTTTTGTTAACATCTTTACAAACTTTACAAAGGAAAATAAAATAAATGTAGCCACATGTGAAACATAGAAACATAGAATGTGTCGGCAGATAAGAACCATTTGGCCCATCTAGTCTGCCCAATATACTGAATACGATGGATAGCCCCCGGCCCTATCTTATATGAAGGATGGCCTTATGCCTATCCCATGCATGCTTAAACTCCTTCACTGTATTTGCAGCTACCACTTCTGCAGGAAGGCTATTCCATGCATCCACTACTCTCTCAGTAAAGTAATACTTCCTGATATTACTTTTAAACCTATAGCTATGGCTTGTTTTCTTGCAAGAGAAGATGTAGTTTTCATTGGTACCTTTTTGGGGTGTATGTGACTTAGGCCTCATGCACATCGCCGTTATTTGGGTCCGCATCCGAGCCGCCGTTTTGGCGGCTCGGACCCATTCACTTCAATGGGGCCGCAAAAGTTGCGGACAGCACTCCGTTGCTCCGTTCCGTGGCCCCGCTAAAATTTTTTAACATGTCCTATTCTTATCCGCGCTTTGTAGACAAGAATAGGTATTTATTGAAGGCTGACATGGAAGTAGATGAAAGAAATCGCGGCACTCACCACTGTCTTAGAAGAACTTCAATGCTTTATTTCTTGCAGTAAGTTCGCAGGCTGGGGAGCGGGATGGCCCTTCAGTGTGAGTCGGCGGTGACGGCCGTTTCGTGCGTGACTTGCGCTTCCTTGGACCGCTATGACACACACGCGCACCGCCGTGCTCTATATGGGCGGACACCCGATCATCACCAAGGTAACCAAGAGACGCTCCACAGGTGCGCAACTGTGTGATTAAAAACAAACAACGAACAGGACAAACTGTGCGCATACACAAAGCGCTACAGGGTATATGAGCAACACAATATCATATCACGGCAAAAAGTTACATTTTGTAAACAAATATAGGGACGCATGAGGACTGAGAAAACCTCATAGAAATACTGCCATATTGTTTTTATCATTAAGACCGTGCAAGCCCATGACGTTAGTTCTGATGATCCATCGCGCCTCCCGCTGCAGCAAGAGGCGGTGGCGGTCACCACCCCTCGGGATGGGTCCCTCGGCCTCAATGCCAGCAAAGGAGAGGCTCAATGGATCACCGCCATGGACTGCACGGACATGATCAATCAGGCGGGGAGAGCCCCGTCCCGTTCTGATGGAACTCAAATGCTCCCGCACTTTTTCAAATAGGGGTCTAATGGTCTTACCGATGTAAAACCTCCGGCAGGTGCACATTATGACATAGACTACGTAAGGTGTACGGCAGGTGATGAAGTCTTTGACTTTGTGAGTGACCCCCCCCCCCCATACATAACATTTTTCTCTGTGAGTTATGGGGGCAAAACAAAAACATTCCACACTTATAGTTTCCCTGCGGTTTCCTGCTCTGCAACCAATTACTTTGCTTAGACTGTCTCACCACACTATGGACCAATTTGTCTCTCAGAGTGTGACATTTTCTAAACGTGATTAAAGGTTTTTTAGAAACCAAGTCCCCTAGAACGGACTCACCCTTTAGTAGGTCCCAATTATTTAACACGGCCTGTCTCACTATACCCACTGCCGGACTAAATTTAAAGATGAATGCAAATCTATCATCATCACTTTTTCTGATCCTTTCACTGAGGAGATTCTGACGTGGCTAGCACGATGTAAGGCTTCGATAACGTCTCACCGGGGGTAACCCCTCTCCAAAAGCCTCTCCTTAAGCTTGTGGGCCTGACTAAAATAGCCCTCATTTGTGCTATTAATTCTGCAGAGATGGAAGAATTGCCCGAACGGGACCGCATCCTTCACCGCAGATGGATGGAAACTGGTCTGGTGGAGCAGCGAGTTCGTTGCGGTAGGCTTGCGAAAGCCTGTGGTATGGAGGGTACCATTTTCTGTGGTGACTCTTACATCAAAAAAATCCAAGGAATTGCCACCGAAATTGAGAGTTAATCTCATATTCATGTGGTTAGTATTGTTTAAATTATGTACAAACTGCTTACACAACTCCTCGCTGCCCGACCAGACCAGGAATACGTCGTCCACATAGCGCAGGTAGAGGTGAATATGTCTCAGAAAGGGGTTACCCAATGAGAAGACATATGTCTCCTCAAATACCGCCAGATACAGGTTCGCGAAAGTGCACGACACCAGTGTGCCCATCGCTGTACCTAGTATCTGGCGGTACCACTGCCGGTCAAATTGGAACACGTTGTTAATAAGTATCAAATCCAAAGATTCCTGTATGAATCTAGAGAACACGGGGCCCTTGTCGGAGCGACTCAAAACCATTCCAATGGCCTTCAGTCCCAGATAATGGGGGATTCTTGTATACAAACTCTCCACATCCAAGGACACAAGGCGGAATTGCTCCCGCCACTCAAAGTTATAGAGGGTGCGGAGGAAGTCTCCGGTGTCCTTAAGGTATGTGGGAGTGCCCCTGAGCAAGGGCCTCAACAACCAATCAATGTACCTTGAGATGGGTTTGGTTGCTGACCCTATCCCGGCGACAATAGGTCGCCCTGGGGGTCGGGACAGCGACTTATGCATTTTGGGACCGAAATACCAGGCGGGGTTCTTTGGAAACTTCGGGCTCAATTTTTCCAAAATATTTTTGGGCAAAAACTGTAAATCTACAGTTGCAAGAAAAAGTATGTGAACCCTTTGGAATGATAAGGATTTCTGCACAAATTGGTCATAAAATGTGATCTGATCTTCATCTAAGTCACAACAATAGACAATCACAGTCTGCTTAACCTAATAACACACAAAGAATTAAATGTTACCATGTTTTTATTGAACACACCATGTAAACATTCACAGTGCAGGTGGAAAAAGTATGTGAACCCTTGGATTTAATAACTGGTTGAACCTCCTTTGGCAGCAATAACTTCCACCAAACGTTTCCTGTAGTTGCAGATCAGACGTGCACAACGGTCAGGAGTAATTCTTCACCATTCCTCTTTACAGAACTGTTTCAGTTCAGCAATATTCTTGGGATGTCTGGTGTAAATCGCTTTCTTGAGGTCCTGCCACAGCATCTCCATCGGGTTGAGGTCAGGACCCTGACTGGGCCACTCCAGAAGGCGTATTTTCTTCTGTTTAAGCCATTCTGGTGTTGATTTACTTCTATGCTTTGGGTCGTTGTCCTGTTGCAGCACCCATCTTCTGTTGAGCTTCAGCTGGTGGACAGATGGCCTTAAGTTCTCCTGCAAAATGTCGTGATAAACTTGGGAATTCATTTTTCCTTCGATGATAGCAATCCGTCCAGGCCCTGATGCAACAAAGCAGCCCCAAACCACGATGCCCCCACCACCATACTTCACAGTTGGGATGAGGTTTTGATGTTGGTGTGCTGTGCCTCTTTTTCTCCACACATAGTGTTGTGCGTTTCTTCCAAACAACTCAACTTTGGTTTCCTCTGTCCACAGAATATTTTGCCAGTACTGCTGTGAAACATCCAGGTGCTCTTGTGCAAACTGTAAACGTGCAGCAATGTTTTTTTGGACAGCAGTGGCTTCCTCTGTGGTATCCTCCCATGAAATCCATTCTTGTCTAGTGTTTTACGTATCGTAGATTCGCTAACAGGGATGTTAGCATTTGCCAGAGACTTTTGTAAGTCTTTAGCTGACACTCTAGGATTCTTCTTCACCTCATTGAGCAGTCTACGCTGTGCTCTTGCAGTCATCTTTACAGGACGGCCACTCCTAGGGAGAGTAACAGCAGTGCTGAACGTCCTCCATTTATAGACAATTTGTCTTACCGTGGACTGATGAACAGCAAGGCTTTTGGAGATACTTTTATAACCCTTTCCAGCTTTATGCAAGTCAACAATTCTTAATCATAGGTCTTTTGAGAGCTCTTTTGTGCAAGGCATCATTCACATCAGGCAATGCTTCTTGTGAAAAGCAAACCCAGAACTGGTGTGTGTTTTTTATAGGGCAGGGCAGCTGTAACCAACACCTCCAATCTCATCTCATTGATCAGACTCCAGTTGGCTGACACCTCACTCCAATTAGCTCTTGGAGATGTCATTAGTCTAGGGGTTCACATACTTTTTACACCTGCACTATGAATGTTTACATGGTGTGTTCAATAAAAACATGGTAACATGTAATTCTTTGTGTGTTATTAGTTTAAGCAGACTGTGATTGTCTATTATTGTGACTTAGATGAAGATCAGATCACATTTTATGACCAATTTGTGCAGAAATCGATATCATTCCAAAGGGTTCACATACTTTTTCTTGCAACTGTATATATTTGTCAAGGAGAAACTGCAATTTGCCAAGTATAGAGGGGACTGGATATTCTCTCAATTTCTCATAGACATTTCTGTCATCGAGCTGCCTAGCTGCTTCCTCCAGATAATAGACCTTGGTTATCAGGACCACATTTCCCCCCTTGTCGGCGGGCTTGATGACAACATCATTTAAACCTTCAAGCCACTTTAAAGCCAGCCATTCCTCACGAGTAATATTAGGAGGTGCCACTGGATAAATCAGTGCACGTACATCCCTAAGTACTCTTTTATAGAAGAGGTCAATGGCAGAGCCTGCCGGCATATGGGGGAGGAAAGTGGACCTGATGCCGCCTAGAAATCCTACATGATGCTCAGGTACAATAACGTTTTTGCTCTCGATATCAGCAAGGAATTTTACACACTCAATCTCCTCATGACTAAAGCATTGTAAGTGAAAATCAGCACATGTCATGTGTGCAGGGACCTCACCGGAAAGTGGTAGGGGACGTATTGAACTACTCTCGGAAAACATTTTTTTGAGAAATAGTTTCCGGACGGCTCTGTACAAATCTATTTCAAAGTCCACCAAATTGAATTGTTCCACTAAGCTGTATCCCAGCCCTCGTTGGAGGAGTGAGAGACAGCTCGGGGGCAATTCATGTGGGGTGAGATTTACTACAACATTGGGAGAGTCCTGTGGGGAAAAATCAGGATGAGAGGTCTCTACTGTTTCCATGAGACCTGTCTCCTCCTTCTCATGGACTTGCGGGTCTGGTTGCTTCTTTCTTTTGCGGTTCCCTCGTCCCCTTCGGGTTCTTTTCCTAAAGGGGGGCCACTACTAGTCCGAACATTTGCTCCGCTTTCTGACTGGCTTGAATCTGAATCCGTTGTCCAGAAATCACTCCGGGTTCGGGTGAATTACGCCTGGAGCGGCCTCTCTTTTTGTTCCCGTCAAAGACCCTTTCATTTTCATAGTCATTTTTTATCTCTCAAGAATTTATTTCTTTTTCGTTCCTTTATTTCCATTTGAGTGACAGTGAGTTTTTTGCTCAATCTTTTTTCGAAGTTGGTGTATTGTATCTCGGTTAGCCTCATCTTGAGTTCAGCATGCGCTTTTTCTAAATCCCGTTCAACCTCAGTATATTCTTTTTCGTCTCGTGATAGGACCAGGTTCAGTACTTGCATAGAGAAATCTAGATGCATACTTTTCCACATTTCTACAAAGTTGTCATCCTCCTCATATTGGTGCATTTATTTATAGACTCTCAATCCCCGCGGGACGTGATTGCATTCCTTGTATGAGGTCAGAGATTTTATAGTCCAAAATAGGCGTACTTCCCTGTCTGCTAATTGGAAGATTTTTGCCTCCAGAGACTTGGTGCTCATTGAATACACATAGTCCTTTTCATTACACACCATAAAAAAGGCATCCGCTCCCTCTCTGCCTTTATGTAAACTGAAAGCCGCTTCCTCGGTTGTATTGACCGGCGGGGGTGGTGATTCAGCACACGCGTGCTCAGCTGTTGTAGACATATTGATGTATATTATACAAGGTGAAAGGATAGGGAATCAGCGGCACTGCTGATCTCGCCCCACATACACCCCTGTACTGCCGAATGTCGCAACCAGCGGCCCAGCAGATATAAGCAGATTAGCGTGGTGCTCAGCGAGGTTGGTTCAAGTAGATACTTGGTATGACATGGAAGTAGATAAAAGAAATCGCGGCACTCACCATTGTCTTAGAAGAACTTCAATGCTTTATTTCTTGCAGTAAGTTCGCAGGCTGGGGAGCGGGATGGCCCTTCAGTGTGAGTCGGTGGTGACGGCCGTTTCGCGCGTGACTTGCGCTTCCTCGGACCGCTATGACACACACGCGCACCGCCGTGCTCTATATGGGCGGACACCCGATCATCACCGAGGTAACCAAGAGACGCTCCACAGGTGCGCAACTGTGTGATTAAAATCAAACAACAAAAAGGACAAACTGTGCGCATACACAAAGCGCTACAGGGTATATGAGCAACACAATATCATATCACGGCAAAAAGTTACATTTTGTAAACAAATATAGGGACGCATGAGGACTGACAAAACTTCATAGAAATACTGCCATATTGTTTTTATCATTAAGACCGTGCAAGCCCATGGCATTGGTTCTGATGATCCATCGCGCCTCCCGCTGCAGCAAGAGGTGGTGGCGGTCACCACCCCTCGGGATGGGTCCCACGGCCTCAATGCCAGCAAAGGAGAGGCTCAATGGATCACCGCCATGGACTGCACAGGCATGCTCAATCAGGCGGGGAGAGCCCCGTCCCGTTCTGATGGAACTCAAATGCTCCCGCACTCTTTCAAAAAGGGGTCTAATGGTTTTAACAATGTAAAACCTCCGGCAGGTACACATTATGACATAGACTACGTAAGGTGTACGGCAGGTGATGAAGTCTTTGACTTTGTAAGTGACCTCCCCATACATAACATTTTTCTCTGTGAGTTATGGGGGCAAAACGAACTGTCTCACCACACTATGGACCAATTTGTCTCTCAGAGTGTGACATTTTCTAAACGTGATTAAAGGTTTTTTAGAAACAAAGTCCCCTAGAACGGACTCACCCTTTAGTAGGTCCCAATTATTTAACACGGCCTGTCTCACTATACCCACTGCCGGACTAAATTTAAAGATGAATGCAAATCTATCATCATCACTTTTTCTGATCCTTTCACTGAGGAGATTCTGACGTGGCTAGCACGATGTAAGGCTTCGATAACGTCTCACCGGGGGTAACCCCTCTCCAAAAGCCTCTCCTTAAGCTGGTGGGCCTGACTAAAATACCCCTCATCTGTGCTATTAATTCTGCGGAGACTGGATGAATTGCCCAAACTGGACCGCATCCTTCACCGCAGATGGATGGAAACTGGTCTGGTGGAGCAGCGAGTTCGTTGCGGTAGGCTTGCGAAAGCCTGTGGTATGGAGGGTACCATTTTCTGTGGTAACTCTTACATCGAAAAAATCCAAGGAATCGCCACCGAAATTGAGAGTGAATCTCATATTCATGTGGTTAGTATTGTTTAAATGATGTACAAACTGCTTACACAACTCCTCGCTGCCCGACCAGACCAGGAATACGTCGTCCACATAGCGCAGGTAGAGGTGAATATGTCTCAGAAAGGGGTTCCCCAATGAGAAGACATATGTCTCCTCAAATACCGCCAGATACAGGTTCGCGAAAGTGCACGACACCAGTGTGCCCATCGCTGTACCTAGTATCTGGCGGTACCACTGCCGGTTAAATTGGAACACGTTATTAGTAAGTATCAAATCCAAAGATTCCTGTATGAATCTAGAGAACACGGGGCCCTTGTCAGAACCATTCCAATGGCCTTCAGTCCCAGATCATGGGGGATTCTTGTATACAAACTCTCCACATCCAAGGACACAAGGCGGAATTCCTCCCACCACTCAAAGTTATCGAGGGCGCGGAGGAAGTCTCCGGTGTCCTTAAGGTATGTGGGAGTGCCCCTGAGCAAGGGCCTCAACAACCAATCAATGTACCTTGAGATGGGTTTGGTTGCTGACCCTATCCCGGCGACAATTGGTCGCCCTGGGGGTCGGGACAGCGACTTATGCATTTTTGGAACGAAATACCAGGCGGGGTTCTTTGGAAACTTCGAGCTCAATATACCTTTATTGAAGGCTGTCCGTGCCGTTCTGCAAATTGCGGAACGCACACGGACGCCATCCGTGTTTTGCGGATATGCGATTTGCGGACCACAAAACACACCACGGTCGTGTGCATGAGGCCTTAAATGGGTTGTCTGAGATTTTTCTATTGATGACCTATCCTGACGAGCAGGAGCTGATCGGCGGGGGTATCGGGTGTCCGACCCCTGTTGATCATATTGATAACCTATCCTGAGGCTAGGTCTTCAATAGTAAAAGCCTAAAAAACCTCTTTAACATTTTCTTTGAGGTGAATGGGAACATGTTATCTTTATTATACAGTTGTGACAAACACCGCAATATCATATATATGTGCATATTTATTTTATTTTTCTACCACTTTTACAAAATTTAATCCTTTTATGTGGAAAAAATGTATTATTATATATATATTTTTAAATGTTCCTAAATAGCATCTGTCAGCAGGATCAACTCTGTTAAACCGAGAACAATTGCTGGTAGGGCTGACCCTAAGGATTAAAAGCATACTTTTTTTTCTTTAGCAGATCCTTTGTGCCATTAGGCTCCATTCACACGTCCGCAAAATAGGTCCGCATCCTTTCCGCAATTTTGCGGAATAGGTGCGGACCCATTCATTCTCTATGGGGACGGAATGGATGCGGACAGCACACAGTGTGCTGTCTGCAGCCGCAATTGCGGAGCGCGGCCCCGATTTTGGGTCCGCAGCTCCGCAAAAAGATAGAGCATGTCCTATTTTTGTCCGCAGCTTGCGGACAAGAATAGGCATTTCTATGGGGGTAACGGGCTGGTGTGTTGCGGACCCGCAATTTGCGGGTCCGCAACACACCACGGACGTGTGAATGTAGCCTTACTGAAATCATTGTTTTAACGAATATTTAAATTAGGGCTGACGTGCACTGAGGGCAGGCCCTACCACTCTGCAGTGTTGGACACCCCCCCTTCCACTTGATTGACAGGGCCAGGCAAGATGATTCAGCTGGTTGAGGGTCCATTCAGACGTCTGTAGAATGGGTCTGGATCCGTCCCGCAAAATAGAGCATGTCCTATTCTTGTCCGCAGATGTGGACAAGAATAGGAATCCTCTATTAAGTGCCAGCGATGTGCGGCGTCAGTGTTTTGCGGTCCGCTACGATCACTACGGACGTCTGAATGGACCCTATTGGTCCTATCTTCGGAAGCTCCATAGAGCTGAATGGAGCAGCAGCGTGCTTGCGTGACTGCTATACCATTCAAACAGAGAAGGACAGGCCCTCTTTGTTGTGATCAGGAAGGAGTCCTTGTCTGTCGGACCCCGACAATCAGATACTCATCCCCTTTCCTGTGGATAGGAGCTAAGTCATCTTTATGTGACAACCCTTTTAATAAGGTTGATACTGCTGACAGACAAACCTTAAGGCCCCTTTCACACGGGCGAGTTTTCCGCGCAGGTGCAATGCGTGAGGTGAACGCATTGCACCCGCACTGAATCCGGACCCATTCATTTCTAGGGGGCTGTGCACATGAGCAGTGATTTTCACGCATCACTTATGCGTTGCATGAAAATTGCAGCATGCTCTATATTGTGCGTTTATCACGCACAAGTGCAGATACGGTGCGATTTTCACGCACGGTTGCTAGGAGACGATCGGGATGGAGACCCGATCATTATTATTTTCCCTTATAACATGGTTATAAGGAAAAATAATAGCATTCTACAGAATGCATAGTACAATAGCGCTGGAGGGGTTAAAAAAATAAAATAAAATTTTTACTCACCTTAATCCACTTGCTCGCGCAGCCGGCATCTCTTCTGACTTCATCTTAGCTGTGTACAGGAAAAGGACCTGTGGTGACGTCACTCCGGTCATCACATGGTCCATCACATGATCTTTTACCATGGTGATGGATCATGTGATGGATCGTGTGATGATCGGAGTGACGTCACCACAGGTCCTTTTCCTGTACACAGCAAAGAAGAAGACAGAAGAGAAGGCGGGCTGCGCGAGCAAGTGGATTAAGGTAAGTAAATTTTTTTTTTTTTTTTTTTAACCCCTCCAGCCCTATTGTACTATGCATTCTGTATTCAGAATGCTATTATTTTCCCTTATAACCATGTTATAAGGGGAAATACTACAATCTACACAACACCGAACCCAAACCCGAACTTCTGTGAAGAAGTTCGGATTTGGGCACCAAACATGCCGATTTTTCTCACGCGCGTGCAAAACGCATAACAATGTTTTGCACTCGCGCGGAAAAATCGCGCATGTTCCCGCAACGCACCCGCACCTTTTCCTGCAACGCCTGTGTGAAACCAGCCTAAATTATAATTTTTTTCAGTCCCACTAGGGGATGTCACAATGCCATTGCATTATAGCCTATCACTGTAAGGCCCCTTTCACACAGACGAGTATTCCACGCGGATGCGATGAGTGAGTTGAAGGTATTGCACCCGCACTGAATCCCGACCCATTGATTTCTATGGGGCTGTTCACATGAGCGGTGAGATTTTCACGCAGCACTTGTGCGTTGCGTGAAAATCGCAGCATGCTCTATTTTGTTCGTTTTTCACGTAACGCAGGCCCCATAGAAATTAATGTGGTTGCGTGAAAATTGCAAGCATCCGCAAGCAAGTGCGGATGCGGTGCGATCTTCACGCACGGTTGCTAGGAGATGATCGGGATGGAGACCTGATCATTATTATTTTCCCTTATAACATGGTTATAAGGGAAAATAATAGCATTCTTAATACAGAATGCATAGTACAATAGCGCTGGAGGATTTAAAAAAAAAATAAATTATAATTTAACTCACCTTAATCCACTTGATCGCGCAGCCGGCATCTCTTCTGTCTTCTTTCTTTGCTGTGTGCAGGAAAAGGACCTGTGGTGACGTCACTCTGGTAATCACATGATCCATCACATGATCTTTTACCATGGTGATGGATCATGTGATAGACCATGTGATGACCAGAGTGACGTCACCACAGGTCCTGTTCCTGCACACAGCAAAGAAAGAAGACAGAAGCGATGCCGGCTGCGCGATCAAGTGGATTAAGGTGAGTTAAATTATTTTTTATTTTTTTTTAACCCCTCCAGCGCTATTTTACTATGTATTCTATATTCAGAATGCTATTATTTTCCCTTATAACCATGTTATAAGGGAAAATAATACAATCTACAGAACACCGATCCCAAGTCCGAACTTCTGTGAAGAAGTTCGGGTTTGGGTACCAAACATGCGCGATTTTTCTCACGCGCGTGTAAAACGCATTACAATGTTTTGCACTCGCGCGGAAAAATCGTACCCGCACCTTTTCCCGCAACGCCCGTTTGAAAGAGGCCTAAGGCTTTTTCATACTCGCGTTTTGTGCGGATCCGTCTTGTATCTGCACATACAGATCCGCACGAATAATGCAAACGCTTGTATCCGTTAATAACGGATCCGTTTGCATTATTCGTTCAAAAAAAAGTCTAAGTCAAAACGGATCCGTCTCGACTTACATTGAAAGTCAATAGAGGACGGATCCGTTTTCATTTGCACCATATTGTGTCAGTGAAAAACGGTTCCGTCCCCATTGACTTACATTGTAAGTCTTAAAGGTTCCGTTAGGCTCCGCATAGTCAGACGGTCACCAAAACACTGAAAGCTGCGTCTTAGTGACAGTCTAAAAAACGCGACGGAGACCAAACGCAGCCAAATTGATGCATACTGAACGGATCCTTATCCCTTCAGAATGCATTGGGGCTGAACTGATCTGTTTTGGGCCGCTTGTGAGAGCCCTGAAACGGATCTCACAAGCGGACCCAGAAACGACAGTGTGAAAGTAGCCTAAGGCCTATTGCACACGGACGTTTTCTTTTCCCGTTTACTGGCCGTTTTTTGCGTTCCGTATACGGTCCGTATACGGAACCATTCATTTCAATAGTTCCGCAAAAAAAACGGAATGTACTCCGTATGCACTCTGTTTCCCTATTTCCGTTTTTCCGTTCCGTTTTAACATAGAACATGTCCTATTATTGCCCGCAAATCACAGTCCGTGGCTCCATTCAAGTCAATGGGTCCGCAAAAAAACGGAACACATACGGAAATGCATCCGTATGTCTTCCGTTTCCGTTCCGTTTTTTGCTGAACCATCTATTGAAAATGTTATGCCCAGCCCAATTTTATCTATGTAATTACTGTATACTGTATATGCCATACGGAAAAACGGAACGGAAAAACGGAACAGAAACGGAAACACAACACGGAACAACGGATCCGTGAAAAACGGATCGCAAAACACTGAAAAAGCCATACGGTCGTGTGCAATAGGCCTAAGACTGACAGGCTGTCTATAAAGCTGTGCCTGTTGCACAGCCTAATAGACATACAGTCAAGGAATGCAAGGAGCCCTATGTTAGGATTTGGCTGCCATTACAACACATCAGCACCCAGTAATTACATTTGCAAGGGGCAGTGGGCGCCCACCTCCTCTGTCTAACTGCTTAGATGCCATGGTTGTTATTAACTGGTACATCTAGAGGGATCATTGCCCAACTACCTGTCAGTGCCGGACTACTGTGGTGATCATGCAGGCACAGCTCCTGTGTCCGCACAATCACCATGTCGAAACTGTATTTCATGGAGGCTTAAAGAGGACCTTTCATAGTTTTGTTTTATTCTAGATAAATACCTGTACAGGCTGATGCTGCCACCCTGCCTGTTTTTTTTTAAATATCGCTCTTACGCCCCGCTGTGCCCACCTGTATTTTTCCCGCTCAGTATGTTAATACTGAGCATCGGTACAGGGAGGAGAAGACACCAGGGTTTCTCAATGGGCGTCTCCTTCTCCCTGGCCGTGCGGAGAATCACAGCGGAGAGCGTCACAGCCACGGAGAAGGTGAGTTATTTTTTTCTCCCTGCAGCTTATGCATTCTGTAATGTCCGGTGGCTTAGGCTACTGTCACACTAGTTCCGTTACTGATAATACAACCATCTGCATCTGTTATGAACGGATCCGGTTCTATTATCTTTAACCCCTTCAACCCCGGGCCTGTTTTAACCTTCCTGCCCAGGCCATTTTTTGCAAAACTGACATGTGTCACTTTATGTGGTAATAGCTTTGGAACTCTCGTGATACATTGTACTTCATGATAGTCATAAACTTGAGTCAAAATATTTTAGCTTTATTTGTGAAAAAATCCCAAATTTACCATAAATTTAGAAAAATTCCCAAATTTTCAAATTTCAATTTCTCAACTTTTATAATAGATAGTGATACCTCATATAATAGTTATTACTTTACATTTCCCATATGTCTACTTCATGTTTGGATCATTTTGGGAATTACATTTTAGGCTTAGGCTACTTTCACACCTGCGTTTAGGTGCGGATCCGTCTGGTATCTGCACAGACGGATCCGCACCTATAATGCAAACGCTTGTATCCGTTCAGAACGAATCCGTTTGCATTACCATGAAAATAAAAAAATAAAAAATGTAAATATTTTTTTTTTGTTCATGATAATGCAAACGGATCCGTTTTGACTTACATTGAAAGTCAATGGGAGGCGGATCCGGTTTCAATTGGACCATATTGTGTCACTAAAAACGGATCCGTCCCCATTGACTTACATTGTAAGTCAGGACGGATCCGTTTGGCTCATTTTTGTCAGACGGACATCAAAACTCTGCAAGCAGCGTTTTGATGTCCGCCTCCAGAGCGGAATGGAGGCTGAACGGAGGCAAACTGATGCATTCTGAACGGATCCTTATCCATTCAGAATGCATTGGGGCTAAACTGATCCGTTTTGGGCCGCTTGAGAGAGCCTTGAAACGGATCTCACAGGCGGACCCAGAAACGGTAGTGTGAAAGTAGCCTTAGAAGTTTGGAAGCAAATCTTGAAATTTTTTGGAAAATTTCCAAAACCCACTTTTTAACCCCTTAGGGACTTAGGACGTACCGGTATGCCATGTTTGCAGAGTCCTTAAGGACCCAGGACGTACCGGTATGTCCTAACTTTAAAATGGCATTGCGGCGGGGGTTAATCGCAACAGGATGTCCGCTGAAATCATTCAGCGGACATCCTGTCACAACCCGGGGGGGTCATGGGACCCCCCCCGCATCGGCATTCGCCGCAAGCCGCAGGTCAATTCAGACCTGCGGTTTGCGATTTTACCTTATCCGGTGGGCAGCGGTGCCATCGGGTCCCCATGCGGCTGTAGGGGGGACCCGATGACATGGAAGGCAGCGCCTTCCTGTGACGTGCCTGTGAGATCCAGCCCCCTGGATCTCACAGGCCGGAAGCTGTATGAGTAATACACACAGTATTACTCATACAGCCAATGCATTCCAATACAGAAATATTGGAATGCATTGTAAAGGGGATCAGACCCCCAAAAGTTCAAGTCCCAAAGTGGGACAAAAAATAAAGTGAAAAAAAAAAGTTGAAAAAATATAAAGTTTTCCCCCCCAAAAAATTAAAAGTTTCAAGTAAAAATAAACCAAAACGTCATTTTCCCCAAATAAAGTTAAAAAAAAATTAGTAAAAAATAGGGAAAAAAAAAAAGTATACATATTAGGTATCACCGTGTCCGTATCGACCGGCTTTATAAACATATCACATGACTTAACCCCTCAGATGAACACCGTTAAAAAAAAAAAAAAAAAACTGTGCTAAATAAACCATTTTTTTGTCACCTTACATCACAAAAAGTACAACAGCAAGCGATCAAAAAGGCGTTTGCCCACCAAAATAGAACCAATTTAACCATCACCTCATCCCGCAAAAAATGAGCCCCTACCTGAGACAATTGCCCAAAAAATAAAAAAAACTATGGCTCAGAATATGGAGACACTAAAACATGATTTTTTTTGTTTTAAAACAGATATTATTGTGTAAAACTTACATAAATAAAAAAAAAGTATACATATTAGGTATCGCCGCGTCCATATCGACTGGCTCTAAAATATCACATGACCTAACCCCTCAGATGAACACCGTAAAAAATAAAGTATAAAAACTGCTAAATAAACAATTTTTTGTCACCTTACATCACAAAAAGTGTAATAGCAAGCGATCAAAAAGTCACATGCACCCCAAAATAGTGCCAATAAAACCGTCATCTCGTCCCGCAAAAATCATACCCTACCTAAGGTAATCGCCCAAAAACTGAAAAAAATTATGGCTCTCAGACTATGGAAACACTAAAACATGATTTATTTTGCTTCAAAAATGAAATCATTGTGTAAAACTTACATAAATAAAAAGAAAGTATACATATTAGGTATCGCAGCGTCCGTAATAACTTGCTCTATAAAAATATCACATGATGTAACCCCTCAGGTGAATACCGTAAAAAAATAAAAATAAAAACGGTGTAAAAAAAGCCATTTTTTGTCACCTTACATCACATAAAGTGTAATAGCAAGCGATCAAAAAGTCGCACGCACCCCAAAATAGTGCCAATAAAACCGTCATCTCATCCCGCAAAAATCCTACCCTACCCAAGGTAATCGCCCAAAAACTGAAAAAATTATGGCTCTCAGACTATGGAAACACTAAAACATAATTTTTTTTGCTTCAAAAATGAAATCATTGTGTAAAACCTACATAAAAAAAAAGTATACATATTAGGTATCGCAGCATCCATGACAACCTGGTCTATAAAAATATCACATGATCTAACCTGTCAGACGAATGTTGTAAATAAAAATAAATAAAAACGGTGCCAAAACAGCTATTTCTTGTTACCTTGCCTCACAAAAAGTGTAATATAGAGCAACCAAAAATCATATGTACCCTAAACTAGTACAGCAATACTGCCACCCTATCCCGTAGTTTCTAAAATGGGGTCACTTTTTGGAGTTTCTACTCTAGGAGTGCATCAGGGGGGCTTCAAATGGGACATGGTGTCAAAAAAACCAATCCAGCAAAACCTGCCTTCCAAAAACCGTATGGCATTCCTTTCCTTCTGCGCCCTGCCGTGTGCCCGTACAGCGGTTTACGACCACATACGGGGTGTTTCTGTAAACTACAGAATCAGGGCCATAAATATTGAGTTTGGTTTGGCTGTTAACCCTTGCTTTGTAACTGGAAAAAAATTATTAAAATGGAAAATCTGCCAAAAATGTGAAATTTTGAAATTGTATCTCTATTTCCATTAATTCTTGTGGAACACCTAAAGGGTTAACGACGTTTGTAAAATCAGTTTTTAATACCTTGAGGGGTGTAGTTTCTTAGATGGGGTCACTTTTATGGAGTTTCTACTCTAGGGGTGCATCAGGGGGGCTTCAAATGGGACATGGTGTAAAAAAAAACAGTCCAGCAAAACCTGCCTTCCAAAAACCATATGGCATTCCTTTCCTTCTGCGCCCTGCCGTGTGCCCGTACAGCGGTTTACGACCACATATGGAGTGTTTCTGTAAACTACAGAATCAGGGCCACAAATATTGAGTTTGGTTTGGCTGTTAACCCTTGCTTTGTAACTGGAAAAAAATTATTAAAATGGAAAATCTGCCAAAAATGTGAAATGTTGAAATTGTATCTCTATTTTCCATTAATTCTTGTGGAACACCTAAAGGGTTAACAAAGTTTGTAAAATCAGTTTTTAATACCTTGAGGGGTGTAGTTTATAGAATGGGGTCATTTTTGGGTGGTTTCTATTATGTAAGCCTCGCAAAGTGACTTCAGACCTGAACTGGTCCCTAAAAATTGGGTTTTTGAAAATTTCTGAAAAGTTTCAAGATTTGCTTCTAAACTTCTAAGCCTTGTAACATCCCCAAAAAATAAAATATCATTCCCAAAATGATCCAAACATGAAGTAGAAATATGGGGAATGTAAAGTAATAACTATTTTTGGAGGTATTACTATGTATTATAGAAGTAGAGAATTTGAAACTTGGAAATTTGCAATTTTTTTTTATTTTTTGGTAAATTTGGTATTTTTTTTATAAATAACATGATATTTTTTTTTACTTCATTTTACCAGTGTCATGAAGTACAATATGTGACAAAAAAACTGTCTCAGAATGGCCTGGATAAGTCAAAGCGTTTTAAAGTTATCAGCACTTAAAGTGACACTGGTCAGATTTGCAAAAAATGGCCATGTCCTTAATGTGAAATAGGGCTAAGGGGTTAAGGACCAGTTCAGCTCTGAAGTCACTTTGTGAGGCTTACATAATAGAAACCACCGAAAAATGATCCCATTTTAGAAGCAACACCCCTCAAGGTATTCAAAACTGATTTTACAAACTTTGTTAACCCTTACAAACTTAGGTGTTCCATAAGAATTAATGGAAAATGGAGATGAAATTTCTGAATTTCACTTTTTTGGCAGATTTTACATTTTAATCAATTTTTTCCAGTACCAAAGCAAGGGTTAACAGCCAAATAAAACTCAATATTTATTACCCTGATTCTGCGGTTTACAGAAACACCCCACATGTGATCGTAAACTGCTTTACGGGCACATGGCAGGGCGCAGTAGGAAAGGAACGCCATATGGTTTTTGGAAGGCAGATTTAGCTGAACTGGTTTTTAGATGCCATGTACCATTTGAAGCCCCTGTGATGCACCCCTACAGTAGAAGCTCAAAAAAGTTACCACATTTTGGAAAGTACAGGATAAGGTGCCAGTCTTATTGGTACTATTTTGGGGTACATATGATTTTTAATTGCTCTATATTACGTTTTTTGTGAGGCAAGGTCATGCGCTATTTTTATAGGTTGTTACGGACGCAATTATATCAAATATGTCTACTTTCTATGATATTTGTTTCAGTTTTACATAATAAAGCATTTTTGAATTCAAAAATTAGGTTTTTGTATCTCCATTTTCTGAACGCCCTATTTTTTTGTTTTTCTGCCGATCGTCTTGTGCAGGGGCTCGTTTTTTGCAGGAAGAGTTGTAGTTTTTATTGGTACCATTTTTGGGTACATATGATTTTTTGATCATTCATTATTACACTTCATGGGGCAAGGGGACCAAAAATGTGGTTGTTTTGGCGCAGTTTTTATTTATTTATTTATTTTTACAGCGTTTACCTGAGGGATTAGGTCATGTGACTTTTTTATAGAGAAGATCGTTATGGACATGGCAATACCTAATATGTCTACTTTTTCTTATTTATTTAAGTTTTACACAATAATAGCATAGCAATAGCATGCCGGCAGATACAGCAGGGGCCCGGCTACCAGGGACTGCCGGGCCCCTGCAGTGATCGCGCGCGCACCGCTATGGTGCCCACGCGATCACCATGACGTACTATTACGTCAAATTGGGGGAAGGCAGTGGTTCCCATGACGTAGTAGTACGTCATGGGTCGGGAAGCCAAGATGAATGCAGCATGAACTCCTTTGAAAGTCAATGGAGACGGATGCACGCACGCCGAGAGGAAAGCTAAACGGTGATGCTCCCTAAACTGTATACCACGGTATACTTTTATTTTATTTTTTATAAAGGGTTGTATGGATGTTTTAGAGCACTGTGTGGCATACACTGCAGCCTTTCTTTGGCGGTATACTTTGGAAAATCGTTCTGAAGTGTACCACAATCATAAAGCATCACCAAATTGGGACCAAAGCCTACCTACCCTACCTAACCCTCTAGACAATCCTTATTAGCTAGTTTATTATAGATATTCACTATTATTGTCTTTTTGTGTTTTGTACCTAGAACAAAAAGAATTTCCTTTTTAAAGAAGATATTGGCCACATTCTCTGTCGTGTCTCTACTGGGAATCACCTGGGTAGCTGGCTATTTGATGCTCATAGAGACTGATGACAATACTTATTTAATTTTCAGCTTCATATTTTGCCTATGCTGTTCAACTCAGGTAAATGACTTTAACATCTAAGGACTCTAGAAAAAGTTTATAACAAGTATGTGATACTGTAGATGGTACTAATAAACAAATGTGCAGCGTATGGCTAGAATATTCTATTGACTATTGATTGATGAGGGTCCAACTTTCGCAAGGGCAACAGTCCTCAGAATGAAGGGTCTGCAGTGCTAGTACAGTATTTCCCTGCACAGTAGGTGGCAAGGAGAGCCATTGTACAAGGACTGACCCTAAAGGACCTAGTCCCTATGTTCTAGTAATCTGTGGGGTCCCAGAGGTTGGACCTCTACTTTTTAGTCTCAAAAGTATTTATTGAATGAAGAGACAGTTCCCTTTATTGTACCCCTAGTATTGGCTCTTATAGTGCCCCTAAGGGACTGCTGAAAGTTAAAAAAAATATATATATTTTAGGTATCGTTCCATGCTACCAACCGCAGTGCAAGCCACAGGCCTCTTACAGCCTGTAGTCTGAGACACCTGTGTCCTGAGGATGGTGATACAGCTGAATTCAGAAGGGCACCTGCAGGGACCAGCTGGGCACATAAGTAACAAAAGCAGGGACCATCAGGTCATTTTTTTTTGTAACTGGTGGCCATAAAGAGGGCCCTTGTGGCCTCCTGGGCAATGGGTCACGGGGAAGTTTCTCAGTAGGGTGTACAGTTCGTTGCTGGGTATTAAATTTGATTGCCAACCATGTAAAACAGTCTGTAATTCACTCAGGCTGATAAAGGAGGGGGGTCCCAAACAGGGGACCTTCTTTATGATATCCATATGCTACATTTTCCTGATACGACAACCCCTGTGAGGCTAGATTTTGCTGAACTGTTCCTAATGCTCTTATTTTATCTCCTATACCCAGGGTGTTCAAATCTTTATATTTTACACTCTGAGATCTCCCATATTCGTGAAGCTAGTGCTTATTGTTATTCGCAAGTTTAAGTTATGCAAGATATACATGCATTCTCAGAAGTATTGGGTCACCACCAAGATTCGAGGACGGACAACTAGAGGATATAATGAAAGATTTAGAAACCTGTCAGACTCGCATGCTGATTTATGTTCTGATGACACTGAGAGCAAAGAATAAAAGTATTTTTATATTACAAATGTCACCGTGCGCTCAATGTGTGTTCATATTGTCTCAGTAGTTGTGAAATCTGAAAGAAGACATTAACATGGTGACAAGAAAGTGGACATGAAGCAGCACAATAGCACAACCCTCACTGGGCGCATGGTGCCATAAGTCCAGGGACCCAACTTCAAAGTCACCAGGCACCAGGGGCGTAGCTATAGGGGTTGCAGAGGTAGCAGTCGCTACCAGGCCCAGGAGCCTGAGGGGGCCCAAAGACCCTTAGACGCATAAGAAGACACCAGTATTGTAGAAAGTGCATGCAGGTCAAGTTACACCTCTGGCTGGAGGGAAGGGGTTAGGTCAAGAATTTGGCATTGGTGGGGGGTGCCGTTTCAATTTTTGCCCCCAGCAGCACGAAGGCTATGTGCTTCCCTTCCCCTGGCCACAAAGCACTGAGGGAAGGAGGCCAAAGCTGCACTCTTGCACCAGGGCCCATGAGCCTTTAGCTACGCCCCTGCCAGGCACAATACACTGCGTGCAGAATTATTAGGCAAATTAGTATTTTGACCACATCATCCTCTTTATGCATGTTGTCTTACTCCAAGCTGTATAGGCTCGAAAGCCTACTACCAATTAAGCATATTAGGTGATGTGCATCTCTGTAATGAGAAGGGGTGTGGTCTAATGACATCAACACCCTATATTAGGTGTGCATAATTATTAGGCAACTTCCTTTCCTTTGGCAAAATGGGTCAAAAGAAGGACTTGACAGGCTCAGAAAAGTCAAAAATAGTGAGATATCTTGCAGAGGGATGCAGCACTCTTAAAATTGCAAAGCTTCTGAAGCGTGATCATCGAACAATCAAGCGTTTCATTCAAAATAGTCAACAGGGTCGCAAGAAGCGTGTGGAAAAACCAAGGCGCAAAATAACTGCCCATGAACTGAGAAAAGTCAAGCGTGTAGCTGCCAAGATGCCACTTGCCACCAGTTTGGCCATATTTCAGAGCTGCAACATCACTGGAGTGCCCAAAAGCACAAGGTGTGCAATACTCAGAGACATGGCCAAGGTAAGAAAGGCTGAAAGACGACCACCACTGAACAAGACACACAAGCTGAAACGTCAAGACTGGGCCAAGAAATATCTCAAGACTGATTTTTCTAAGGTTTTATGGACTGATGAAATGAGAGTGAGTCTTGATGGGCCAGATGGATGGGCCCGTGGCTGGATTGGTAAAGGGCAGAGAGCTCCAGTCCGACTCAGACGCCAGCAAGGTGGAGGTGGAGTACTGGTTTGGGCTGGTATCATCAAAGATGAGCTTGTGGGGCCTTTTCGGGTTGAGGATGGAGTCAAGCTCAACTCCCAGTCCTACTGCCAGTTTCTGGAAGACACCTTCTTCAAGCAGTGGTACAGGAAGAAGTCTGCATCCTTCAAGAAAAACATGATTTTCATGCAGGACAATGCTCCATCACACGCGTCCAAGTACTCCACAGCGTGGCTGGCAAGAAAGGGTATAAAAGAAGAAAATCTAATGACATGGCCTCCTTGTTCACCTGATCTGAACCCCCTTGAGAACCTGTGGTCCATCATCAAATGTGAGATTTACAAGGAGGGAAAACAGTACACCTCTCTGAACAGTGTCTGGGAGGCTGTGGTTGCTGCTGCACGCAATGTTGATGGTGAACAGATCAAAACACTGACAGAATCCATGGATGGCAGGCTTTTGAGTGTCCTTGCAAAGAAAGGTGGCTATATTGGTCACTGATTTGTTTTTGTTTTGTTTTTGAATGTCAGAAATGTATATTTGTGAATGTTGAGATGTTATATTGGTTTCACTGGTAAAAATAAATAATTGAAATGGGTATATATTTGTTTTTTGTTAAGTTGCCTAATAATTATGCACAGTAATAGTCACCTGCACACACAGATATCCCCCTAAAATAGCTAAAACTAAAAACAAACTAAAAACTACTTCCAAAAATATTCAGCTTTGATATTAATGAGTTTTTTGGGTTCATTGAGAACATGGTTGTTGTTCAATAATAAAATTAATCCTCAAAAATGCAACTTGCCTAATAATTCTGCACTCCCTGTACTATAGAAATGCAACACTTCATGGATGTAAAGGATCACAGCTTTTATTCACTTCTATTCACTGAACATAGGTAAATAAAAGCTTAATCTTTGGAGAGCTGAGAACACCTACCAAATCAACACCAGAGAATAATAAAAATATATTTTATTAAATATGATTAAAAATAGACATACAGCAATTCCAAAAAAGTGGCAACCAGTTGAGCATCATTGGTATACATATACAATCAATGATAAGGAAGTGCTGTAACTAGAAATACGATATATATATGGAAAAATACATCCCAGGAAAATGTTAAATACTATAAAGTTAAAGAAATCTCCAGAAATAGCATAAAGTCACCAATATATCAAAAAATGAAATAATACCAACCAATAAAATGACTCCCACCCCAATGCATGTTTCGCCTATGGCTTCCTCCTAAGTATATCCCCCATAAATATTTCTAGTTAAAGGGGTTTTCTGACATTTTAATGCTGATGACCTATCCTCTGGATAGTAGTAAATAGCGTTGTAGAGCAGCATCCACGGGCCTTATCGACCTTACCGGAATGCACCAGCCAAACCACGACCACAGATCCTCAGCAGTCCACCGAATAGCAATCAATTAATCGGTAACTGCAGCATCTCCAGGTATTCCTTTATTAGACGTCACTTCAACGAATGTGTACACAGAAAGCCATAGTGCAACGTTTTGGCTACATGGTAGCCCTTGTCAAGCTGCCGTTACCGTTTAATTGATTGCTATCCTCTGGATAGGTCATCAGTATCTGATCGGTGGGGATCTGACACCCAGGACCCCTCCGATCAGCTGTTTGATATGGCATTGGCACTCCTGTGAGCCCCGCGGCCTTCTCTCAGCTTTTCCTGTGTAGAGATAGCGGTGCTTCTGTGCAGGAGTCGTGTATATATAGTGAGGGCTGGATCTTATCCTGGTGTAATGTGGCCAAGAGCCAGCAGGACATTGATGACGTGATAAGGGGGAGGCTGTGAAGTGCAAACAAAGTTCTGCTTTACTTAGGCAGATAAGCTTGGTGGTTACACAGTTCAATACTTGGTTAGTTTTTCAGATGAGGGCACACAGTTCCAATAGAGGCAAAATTATGGTGTATAATAGCGGTTACTCACACTTATGCAGTCTCTTTCTTTCTCACTGCTGGTCTGGATTCTCTCTCTTAGGGAGAAATTTACTAATACTGGGGTTTCATACTTCAGTCTTACAAAAAAAAGTACACTGGTGTAAGATGGTCCAAATTTATTAAGAAAGACAGGTTTCCTAATATGGTGCATCTTCTGACTTTCAGTGCACCAGAAATGTAAATTTACAGCAGATAGGAGTTGGCATAGATTTCAGCTACACTTTATTTTATTTGGCAAGCAGTGGGAGGACACGTCTGCAACTTTTGTATACTACTGTTGTGGTAAATCTCCCCCTTAGTCCCCTAAGACCTTCTCTCGACCTGCTGGCAGCATCGGGGTTTCATTCACGAAGCTCCACAGCCAAAATGGCAAAAACCCATGTAATGCACAGCCCCACTGCACTATGCATCTATGGCTGACAACAGGACCTGGGCAATAATGGTTGTAGTGTCCACTGCGGGATACAGGGTTTTAAAGGCACTCCGTCTGGCCAGGACGTGTCCAAATGTGATGGTGTCCTTCACTGCAGTAAAGTCTGAATGGCTGTAGTGGCAGGTTATCTTGCTAACTCCTATGTTTGGCCATGCAGTTTCTAAGTTCACAGGGAATCCCAACCTACTGGGTGTGGGGCTACATAGGCACAGTCAGGTCAGAGTGCCCATGCTGACCTGAATCTTCTGCTGAAAATGGCTACAATGGGCATGTGAGCATCAAAACTGGACCAGGGAAGAAAGTGGCCTTGTTTGATGAACCCCAATTTGATGTATGTCATTTGGATGGTTGCCTCTATGTGTGTCTCTCCGAGATGCACTTTCGGAAGAAGTGAAACTGATGATGGCAGTGTGATATTTTGGGAAATCCTTTGCTGGGACACCTTGGGTCCTGTCATTCATGTGGATATGGATCTTGCCAGTCACCTGTTTGCAGCAGCCATGGTCCTTGGATGAGTGCTACAGCCTCTTAACAGTATACCAAGTACAGTGCCCTATATTGTATAGTAGTTTGGGGTGGGGGGGATGAAAGAAAAAGATCATCTGGTTTTTGCGATAAGAAAGTATATAAGCCTACACCATGGAAATTACAGGAAGTGATTGACAAGCCTGGTATTCCCACCCCAGTTCCTCTGCAGTGAAGACTGTTGCTCATGGAAGTTAAATATGTACATCACATAAGGTGCAGTCTGTTCCAGGATGGATAAAATCAAATGATCCCAATATTCAGGATTAATCAAATAATTAATGTGATCACGCTGGGTGTGCGCGGTGACGTCATCATGTTCGCCACAGGTCCTTTGACGGGTTTTCTTCAATCAAGACTGGAGAGGATGGCAAGTGGATGAGGTGAGTATTTTTTTTAACTCCCGATAAACCCTTGAAAGGCTGAATGTGAGTCAAAGATGCCCCGATCAGCATTGAACGTGGTATCTGAGGGTTTAAAATGACGGGGGGGGGGGGGTATTGGTGGCACGATCACCGTTTCCCATCATAGCGCCCGCTCCATACAATGAAAAGCGATAATTCGTAACTAATCTAATTTCTTGACGAAATTTGGCGAAGCTGCTGAATTGAATTTTTCAAAACTTCAGTCATCTCTAGTTGTGTTTTTTTTTTTTTTTAAAGTATGAATTGCGTTTTCTTAGAAAACCCTGGAAAGCTGGACAACCCCTCAACCCCTTTGTAAACCCAGTCTAACTTTGGCTTCTGTCTTGATTAGTCTGAATTAGGCTCAATTCGGACAACAAACGGACAGAGCATATGCTGGGAAAATGTGACTTAAATGCTGACGTATCCATAGAATGTATCAGGCAAACGTATGCCAAAAGGGGGTCCTTGTGGCATTTACTTGCCCGGTATACATTGGGATCCAACAGTCCCAGATTTATAGAATAGTGCATACATTTTTCTCAATGGCAGGCATATTTAGCTGCACAGGCATATAGTTGCATAAGTCAGTTTACCTTTACAACATCAGACGTATACGTCAAAAGAATTTCCAAGAATGCTGTGCCTACCACATTGTGGACCTAGGCGAACGTGCTAATAGTCAGTCTTCAGTGATGATGGATTTATTGAGTGATTTACATGCTGTTTTTAGAGGTTATATTAAACATGGAAACAGCATATTGTGTCATCACACAATTATTAATCATTGCCAAGTGTTTCTAATTCCCTAGGACACACATCCTTAGAAAATTAGTCCTTGGTGCATTTGCCCAGATAGTGTCTATGTTTTTAAGACTGAACATCTGTTGTTCTTGTGCGCGTACAAAGCTGTTCTTATTCCGTTACTACAGTCATTTTTATGAGCATCTAAATATTATATGACACAGAAGTTTATTATATTAGTGGTACGACTGGAGCACATTTTATGGAGGCAGTCATAACTTTGGTGGATGACATGGTGGGGAAGGATTTGGGTTGACACTTAAGGGCTTATGCACACGAATGTATTTTCTTTCCATGTCTGTTCCGTTTTTTTTGTGGAACGCATGTGAAACCAATCAGTGGGTCCGCAAAAAAAAAACGGACATTACACCATGTGCAGTCCGTTTCCATATGTCCGTTCTGCAAAACAATAGAACATGTACTATTATTATCCGCATTACGGACAAGGCCAGGACTGTTCTATTAGGGGTCAGATGTTCCGTTCTGCACGCAGGCGTCATTCGTATTTTTTGCGGATCTTTATTTTGTCGACCGCAAAATACATACGGTCGTGTGCATGAGCCCTTAGCCTATATTACACCTGCCGATTTTTACGGCAGATGATCGCTAACAAGCGTCCATATGAAAGCTCTTTAGCGATCATCTTGCAGTATAATACTGCTGCCGATTGCCTGATGAATGAACAAACGCTTCTTCATTAGGCAATTATGATTTTTAAGCATGCTTAAAAATCAGTGGTTGCCGACAGCAGATCGCGCTAACAGCTGGCAAACCACTCGACAGTATGTGGACTAGCGTTGGCATAGCGATCGCTCCTCCCCATATTGCAGAGGAGATCGCTGCATGTAATAGCATGTGTTGTGCGCTGCCCGACTATGAAGCGTTGGTTGTTTGTGTGTTCATTGGATTTGTTTCAAGGGTGCCCAGGAAGCCAATCCATGCCCTCGCTAGTAACGCTATATACCCCGTTAGCTACACACTGCTTATTTTATTTTGAACTATTCCCCATAACAGTCACCATCACCGCGCCCCCTTAAAGAGGACCTTTCATGGGTCCAGACATTATGAAATAACTAGCAGGATATGTAGGGGACTGTGTACGGATGTAATATTGCTTACTAGTTTGTCTGGGCGCCGCTCCGTTCACCCGCTGTGCCCCCTGCAGTTTTACCTGCTGGTATGCTAATGAATAGCATCGGTACGGGGAGGAAGAGACTGCCCTGTTTCTCAATGGGCGTCTCCTTTTTCCTGGCTGTAGCGTGGTCCAATCACAGCGGAGCGTCACAGCCTGGGAGAAAAAAAATATAACCTCTTCCCTGGCTGTGACGCTCTGCTGTGATTGGACCATGATTGTGATTTAAAGTTGACCTCCCCAGCGCCCCATCCCCTTAACAGTGACCTCGACAGCGGACAATGCCCATGTAATAAAACCACTGTATGACCATACAATATCCAAATAAGGATGCATTCAGTAATTCTGGGTCAGCATCCGTTCCGCAATTTTGCGGAATAGTTGTAAACCCATTCATTTCACTGGGGCCTCAAAAGATGTGGACTGCACACTGTGTGCTGTCCACATCCGTAGTTCCGTTCCGCGGCTCTGCAAAAATATAGAGCATGTCCTATTCTTGTCTGCAATAACGGACAAGAATAAGCAATTTCTAAATAGCTTTGGCCATGTGCGGCCAACAAAATGCGGAACACACACGGCCGGCATCTGTGTTTTGCGGATCCGCAATTTGTCAACTGCAAAACACTTACTGTCGTGTGAATGTAGCCTAATACAGTCCTGATCAAAAGTTTAAGACCACTTGAAAAATGGCAAAAAATCATATTTTACATTGTTGGATCTCAACAAGGTTCCCAGTAGAGCTTCAACATGCAACAAGAAGAAATGAGAGTGAGACAAAAAATTTTTTGAGCATTCAATTAATTGAAAATAACGATTAAACTGAAACAGGCTGTTTTTCAGCTGATCAAAAGTTTAGGACCACATGCATTTAAAAGGCCAAATCTGTGCAAAGATGTGGATTCATTGTCATTTTCTGTCAGGTAGTCACACTTTGTGATGGCAAAGGCAAAAAAACTCTCCCTTTTTGAACGTGGTCGGGTTGTTGAACTGCATAAGCAGGGTCTCTCACAGCGCGCCATCGCTGCTGAGGTGGGACGCAGTAAGACAGTCATTTGGATATTCTTAAATGATCCTGAAGGTTATGGAACAAAAAAGTCAAGTGGAAGAGCCAAAAAAATGTCATCAGCACTGAGCCGGAGGATCCAATTGGCTGTCCGTCAAGACACTGGACGATCCTCGACCCAAATTAAGGCCCTTACTGGTGCTGACTGCAGCCCCATAACCATCAGACGGCATCTGAGACTGAAGGGCTTCGATAACAAAAAACATCTTAAAAGACCTCGTCTCCTTGAACGCCACAGAACTGCTCATTTGGACTTTGCAAGAGAGCACCAAACATGGGACATTCAAAGGTGGAAGAAAGTTTTATTCTCTGATGAGAAAAAATTTAACCTTGATGGTCCTGATGGTTTCCAACGTTACTGGCATGACAAGCAGATCCCACCTGAGATGTTTTCTACGCGCCACAGTGGAGGGGGCGCCATAATGGTCTGGGGTGCTTTTTTCTTCAGTTTTCATTAAATTGAATGCTCAAAAAATGTTTTGTCTCACTCCCATTTCTTCTTGTTGCATGTTGAAGCTCTACTTGGTACCTTGTTAAGATCCAGCCATGCTAAATATGATTTTTTGCCATTTTTCAAGTGGTCTTAAACTTTTGATCAGGACTGTACTACCAGATAGTGCTCAAATAACACTGTTGTATACTTCACACACAATATTACATTCAGTTCTCAAATAATACCTACATACAGTGTCTAAATTCCCCTTGGTAACAGAAGTCACCACATTGCCCACGAGACCTATACACTGGAAATAGGAGATGGTAGCTCTGGTGAGGGTTGTCACCCGGCTCTCCTAGGTTCCTGAATTAAAAATCCATCTAGTTATACAATGATAAATCTGGAATTGCAGCCATTTCCTGATGTCACATTTGAAAAACAGCAAAAACAATTAGAAATCACTTCTGGTGTGACAATAGAAGAGGAGGAGATGTGTGCCGGAGCCGTGATCTGCCTCAGGTTTGTGCTGCTTGTACAATTTAGGTCAGCCTGTAACCTTCATGCTTGTATGAATTTATCCCAGCAAGAAATCCAGCCTCGCAGGTACCGAGTACATGATGATATCTGGCAGTCGCTCTGGGTGTGGTAACGTTCACAATGCCGAATGCCCGAAAGCTTTCACTGCGATTGTGAGACATGTTAAGCAAACGAGAGACGGTAAAGGAAAAAAGTCAAGTCTTCTGGAACAAAGCAGGTGAAAATAAACATGATATCAATCATTTGGTGGTTTGTAGAACTATCGGCTTTCTTTCTTTTCTTTTCTTTTTTTCTGCAGGGTCCAGATGCTATATAAATGTGAAGATTTATTAAAGGGAAAGTAGACTAAAACATCAGTGGGGGACATTGACTGCCATAGAATATTAGGGGGGTCATTTATCAAACTGGTGTAAAGTAGAACTGAACAAACTAATGTTCGGTACCAGCGCTGGGGATGTAGTAGATTAAATAGGTTTGGTAATTACCTTGTCCCGGCGGGACCTGGGGTATGGTCAAATGGGATATGCACCGACTATCCGGTCTGGCAGTTGGATGGAATAATTCTGCAGTGCTTCTTGTTTGCTTGTTGCTTCTTGCTCGACCTCAGAGCGCGTATGCGAAATAGGGGACAATCACCACAAATATAAAATCAGTCAGTATATTTCATGCAATACCCGAGGTGTGATATACTTTATTAAATGTCCATGTTTTAAAATATATGTGGGCCGAACCAAACGTGAATTAAAAACTAGGATGGGGGAACATCTCAATAATATAAAGAAAAAATATGAGGGACACCCTCTGTCCCGTCATTATACCCAACATCACGCAGGTAGGTTTGCCGGTTCTTTTTTTGGGGGTATTGAAAAAATAAAACCAAATCTGAGAGGTGGAGATATCATTAAACAAATGTCGAGATGCGAAAGTAAGTGGATCTTCAGATTGAACTCCCTAGCACCAAATGGCCTCAACCGCGAGATGGAGTTATTTGCATTTTAAATAATCATTATTGTGAAACCCAGTTGATGTTTTTTATAGACAAGTGGACGCTACCCTTTATCCATATAGGATTTTATGCAGGACTTTATGCAGTATGTTTGATGAAGTAACAAATAGCAGTTGCCATGGGGACCGGGCACCTACTTAACCCAGAACACAAACAGAACAACTATCCCTGACGAAGAAGCCCGTAGGCTTTGAAACGTGTTGGATCGTTTTTGGTCTCTGGATTACTCCGTAGGTTAGTCGTGACGTCACGCCGCACGTTCCGGAACCCTGTACCAACACAGCTCCCTCGCGCGCACGCCAGCCACCGGCCGGGGCGGCATACGCGCTCTGAGGTCGAGCAAGAAGCAACAAGCAAACAAGAAGCACTGCAGAATTATTCCATCCAACTGCCAGACCGGATAGTCGGTGCATATCCCATTTGACCATACCCCAGGTCCCGCCGGGACAAGGTAATTACCAAACCTATTTAATCTACTACATCCCCAGCGCTGGTACCGAACATTAGTTTGTTCATTTTCCTTGTTATATTTACCACTTTGGATCGGAGCAGCCGTAATCCATTTAGGTACCAAGCAGCGGCTCTGTCTGCCTGAGTGCATATAGAGAATATTTAACAGCGTTAGCGCAGGCACTACCATATATTTACGTAAAGTAGAACTGGTTTAGTTGCCCATAGAAACCAATCAGATTGCTCCTTTCATTTTCCAAAGGAGGTGTCCAAAATGAAAGGTAAAATCTGATTGGTTGCTATGGGAAACTAAGCCAGTTCTACTTTACACCAGTTTGATAAATTGCCTTCTAGGTATCTAGCAGGGGCATAACTTAGAGGGGTTATGCAGGTTTTTCAAATCGATGGTCTATCTTTTCGATATCCCATCAGTATTAGATTGTTGGAGGTCCAAAACTGGTCATCTGACTCCATTCAACTGTTTTCAAGCCTCGTGGAATTTGGCTGGAATTCTGCACCAAAATAACAAAGTGGCTCCCGTAAGTGGCTCCCACTGTTTTCAATAGGAGACCAAGTTGCTGTTCATGTGGCCGTGGTTTATTACTGTGACTGCACCAAGAAAGGACATGTTTCTGCAAGGACGCCGCTGGAAACCATGGCAGGTGTCTAATGGGCGTCATTTAGAGAGACTGGCTTTTTACGCTGACCTTTGTCCCCCCCCCCTCCCCCTGTGCTGCCGGAGCATTCGCCTAATTTGACGAGACATGGGCCTCATCATAAATTAGGTGCACCTCTGGCATTCAGTCAGCCCCGGACTGGGGTAGTTTTTTTCTCCTGTTTTATGTCTTTTTTCTTGTGTAAATGATTGTAAATGTGCTGGAACCGAAGTCTCGTTCCAGCCCCTGCCACTCTAAAGTGGTGAGGACAGTGTAAAAACATGTTTAAAAAATGGCAAAAAGGAGTCCTTCAACTTTTTTTTTTATTGCCAAAAACTGCCATAAAACTGCTTGTAAACTGCAGGTAGGTTTGTTGCATTTACAAAAAAAAAAAAAAAAAAAGCTAACAAAAAAATGACAGAAGGGTGCATTTGTTAAACTCCACCATGTGAATGTACTCTATAGAGGCAGAGGGGCTCGGGTGCATGCTCAGTACTGCACAAACTGTATTGTTAGTAGTGGCTGTGCTGGGTATTGCTGGTTTGTCCCATTGCGGTATAGAGCAATGTAAACAATAAAGAAGATGGAGCGCTTGCCAAGCACTTCAAAGCTCCTGCACCACAATACACCAGACTCCTGTACCAGACGCCCACCAGCCATGTGAAATTTATAATTCTGGTGTCTTCTATTACGTGGCTGAGAGGCCATAGTGTTCTTAGGACATCAGGGCCCAGATTTGACTGCTGCCTCAGCCAAGGGCAGACTGGGAGCTAAAAGTGGCCCTGGAAAAAAAAAAAAGTTAAAGTGGCCCCATGTTGCAGGCGGGTCCAAATTGAATGAAGGCCGGGCAAAATATTTAGCCAGGGCCAACAATACCATAGTGCAGAGCAATACACCGTCCCAGCTGAACCAAATACCACAGTGCAGCACATAATACTGCCATCTGCTCCACAGTATTCAACTGTATCACTGTCCTGAGGATTCAGGAGGGCACCTGCGGCTGCTGGCCAGGTGCGTAAGAAAGAATCAGATCATTATGTACCTGGCTGTCGGCTGTGAGGAGGGCTTGGGTGGCCCAGCGGGAAATTTCCCTGTAGGGTCTATGGCCGATTTGCCCCTGGCCTCAGCACTGATATAGCTAAATCCTTGATATCCACAGTAATAGAAAAACAATTTTTTATATATATATACTGTATAGGAAACAAAAATGGCTTGTAACATATGCAGCCAGTTCAGGGGCATACAGAGAGCCCCCCTTCCCGGGCCCCATGTACCACCTAGTTTCCCAGTACACATGCATCAAACACTTCCAGGCAACGTGGAACATAAAACATGAATTCTCATGAATTAACATTTTTGTTTTATGAAGAGGTAGACATTTTTAATACAAAAAGTGTAAAATTTCCAAACTCACCCACTTTAAGTGCTTCATAAATATGGTGCTCATTCTAAACACCATATTCACAATGTATTTACCCTGGACAACTTTTTTATGTAGCTTGATAAAGACTATATTGTCGAAACGTTGCTTCTGTACTTTTGGTGGAATAAAGAACACTGACTAAGGAAGCTTTTGGAGTGCCGTGACTTTCCTCATTTCTACTGGTAACTTTGGGGGTCTCTGAGGCCGAGACCTGATGCCACGAGCACCGCCGCTAAGTATTTTTAAGCTTATTCAAGTAAGTGGTGCTGTCCTACTACCTATTTTTTCTACCCTGGACAACTGGTATAATACATAGGAAAACCTGCTTCCTTGACACAGTATATCATAAAACTGGTGACTGCAAACACCACCACGGGGCGGTCAATGCATAGGAATTTTCACCACTGAACCCAATAAAATGTAGATGATTTATGCATTGCACTCCGCCTAGTGGCAGAGGATGGAAAATGCTGTAAATCTATGTAGGGAACAGGAGGAGCAGCATAATGCTGGACCCTCTCCCCTTTGCAGGGTGTACCACCAATGAGGTGAGGTGATTGCCTCAGGCAGCACCAGGTTAGGGGCAAAAGGGGGGCAGCAGAAGGGGGATTATCTGTTTCTGCAGTATAGTATTGGGAAGCACAGTGGGCACAGTATGTGGCGCTGTATTACCCTGTATGTTTTGTAAACCTGTATGTAATGTTTTCTAAGTATGTCTTTAAGGCTTCATGCACACGGCCGTGTTCCGCGGCCGTGAGCGGTCCGTGGTAACCCTGCCTGGATTCCTGCTGACAGCAGGAGCGCACGGCGTCATCGGTTGCTATGATCCGTGCGCTTCAGGCCGCCGCTGCACTACAGTAATACACTGGTATGATCTATACGAGTGTATTACTGTAGTGCAGCGGCGGCATGAATAGCAACCAATGACGCCGTGCGCTCCTGCTGTCAGAAGGAATCCCGGCCGGGTTACCACGGACCGCTCTCGGCCGTGTGCATGAGGCCTAACAGTAAGGCTGGAGAGATGGGGTTAGATTAAGAAATTGGCACTGGGGGGTTGGGGCGTCATTTCAGCTTTTGCTTCAGGCAGCACAAAGGCTAGGTGCTGCCACTTAGGGCACCATAGCAGTCGTGTGGACTGTCCCTGTGATAGGTATGCCATAGGTATGAGTCGAGTCCTACTTCTTTTACTACAATAACGATAGCCTGTATTGACAAAACTGCTACTTTTTGTCTTTACCAGTTTTCATATATGGGACCCTTTTTAATGATACTTAAAGGTACATTCATCTGTTATGTTATTTGCAGCTATTTTGAATTTACCATAGATGTTCATGAGATTCACCATACTGCCATAATCATTGTGCTGCAGTAACACTGATTTCATGGGTCCCGTGAGGACAGTGTTTGGTTGCTGCATCCAAGAGCCATACGGTATACCTGCACGTCAACGCTTGTAAACAGTGGGGAAGAGGGCACGAGCTGTGGCACAGAGAAACAGGTTAGTATATGATGCTATTTGGTTATTTTTTATTTTAAAGCATTTAGTGGCATTGGACACATTTTAGGGTAGCCTGGAAAGCCCTTTTAAGAATAGGATTGTTTCTTATTTAAAGGGGCTATTCCATGAATTTTGAACAGTGTTTTACTCCCTTAGGCCTCATGCACACGGCCGTTGTTTTGGTCCACATCCGAGCCGCCATTTTGGCGGCTCGGATGCGGACCCATTTACTTCAATGGGGCCGCAAAAGATGCGGACAACACTCTGTGTGCTGTCTGCATCTGTTACTTCGTTCCGTGGCCCCGCTAAAAAAAATATAACATGTCCTATTCTTGTCCGCGCTTTGCGGACAAGAATAGGCATTTATATTAAAGGCTGTCCGTGCCGTTCGGCAAATTGCGGAACGCGCAAGGACGCCATCCGTGTTTTGCGGATCTGCGATTTGCGGACAGCAAAACACACAAAGGTCGTGTGCATAAGTACTTATCTGGAGGACTTTCTTCCCTTTCCCTGGTTACATTGCTAATAGCACTTGTTAACCCGTTCCTCCCCCGCATAGAAAATAGCCCCTCACATATAGCCCCAGAGAAGAGTGGGGGGAGTAAGGAAGCTACTGAGCATCTTAGTCCACCTCTGAATTCACAAGGTGAAGCAGAAGGATAAACAACAGGGGGAGCTATCAGACAGGAGAATGCTATGTATATTCTAATATATAAAGCTGAGTGTATGTGTGTGTGTATGTCCGCTAAAGGAATCCGCACCGTCGCATTTACAATCACAAAATTTGGCACACAGGTACATCAGGTGTCCGGGAAGGTTTTAGACCGGGTCTCAGTTCTCTAGGACGTACCGTTCCCAAAAAATGCATTAGCCAATAGAAGCTTGGTCACATGAACCTTATCAGCCAATAGAAACTCTCAGGTCCTTCAGCCTCTGCATACAGTTTTACTTCAGGTTTCCATAACAACCCAGCCATTTTTCTTCACTGCTGTAGGAGAGCTTTAAAGGAAATCTGCCACCAGGATAATCGCTATTGAATTAAAGCGATGGCCTAATAGCACGTAGTACCTTATTTCAAGATGTGCCTTTGTTCCAGCAATAGATGTTTTTATTCTCTGAAAATCCAGTTTGTTTGATATGCAAATGAGCCAGTAAGGTGCCCAGGGGGGCGTCACTCTTGCAGGAAGGAGCCCAAGACACGCCCCCTGCCACAATGTGTCCACCCTCAAAAGACTTAAAACCCCGCCCCCAGGTCCCACTGATCCGGTTAGGCCACGCCCCCTCCCACTTCTGAGCCGACAGGGATTGAAAAAATGAAGGTAAAAATGAACTTCTGTCAGCTGCAGAGGTGGGAGGGAGGGTGACTTTCTCCCTGCAGATCACACTCAGACAGTACAGTGCTGCTGTCTTAGAGTGAGCTGTTCAAAAGGACCCCCCCCCCCCCCCCGATCCAGTAAAGGCCACTGTTAAGGGGGTGGGCCCCTGTGGAGGTCACTGTCAAGGGGGTGGTGTGCTGTGAAAGTCACTGTTAAAGGGGAAGGCTGCTGTAAAGGTCAAAGTTAAGGGGGTGGGCTGTTGTGGAGGTCCAATTTTAAGGGACGGGGCACTTTGGGGGGG
This sequence comes from Bufo bufo, assembly GCF_905171765.1. Classification (NCBI taxonomy): domain Eukaryota; kingdom Metazoa; phylum Chordata; class Amphibia; order Anura; family Bufonidae; genus Bufo; species Bufo bufo. The sequence continues at coordinate 88,570,987 of NC_053391.1, forward strand.
GGGTCAGTGTTAAGGGGTGGGGGGGCTGTGGAGGTCACTGTTTTGGGGGCGGGGTGCTGGAGATGTCACTGTTATAGTGGATAGTGTTGATCTTTTAACGACACACACAAACATGAAATGAAATAGATTAAATATACCGAGCGAAGCCGGGTCCTTCAGCTAGTAAAATATTAAACAATAGTTTTATTGCATGGATATTACAATAATACTTTATTTGAAATGCCCATATTAATACTTCTCGTGTTATATCCGCTTTAATCTAAGTAACGAGACCGTTTGCTATGGCACATAAGTAAATCATGCCTTACTAGAAAGTCACCAGTAGATGGCAGCATTGACATATGAACCAATAGATAACTTGTACGTTGAATTTTGGAAACTTTCTTCTTTTCCACATATTATGGTGTTGGATTGCTCGAAGAAGAAAGTCATATTGTTTTTAAAGGAAAGATCAAGAGGTCTGCAGCTTACATAGATTAAGATTGTCCACAAAATTTGCAGTCATGGTCACAGTACTATTTTTTATGTTTCGTTAATACAGAAAAATTTCCAATAATTTTATTAAAATAGTGTAGAATGTTTGTAAGAAAAAATAGCTAAATGTCATACAGATATGAAATGTAGCGAAATAGGCACAATAAAAAGTCAACTTCGAACTTAGGACCCCAGCGCTGCAAGGCACCAGTGCTAACCACTGAGCCACCCTCATTATATATATATATATATATATATATATATATATATAGTTTTTTTTTTTTTTTAAATAAACCTTCATTTCTTTCCCTGTTGGGGACCACCCCTATGTATTTAACATTTATAAAGTCTCTGCCAAACCCACAACCTTCTGCATTGAAGGTAAAGCCATAGAGCTCAATGCTAACAAATAGAACATTATCTATGGCTAAAAACCTCAGTAGTATTTTTGTATTATGTATTCAGATGTATAATGGACATTTTATATACATTTTTGGCAATTACAAAAAAAATTATGACACAAAATAAATTACAATAAACACAAAACCGTCAATTGTAGACAGAGAACAATTAAATAATAAGGGGCACTTTGCCTGCACTATTAATAATTAGGGGTAGGGTTGTTTCGGGTATCAAACTTTCGATACCCAATCGATACTTTTATGCCAGTATCGATTCGGTATCAGGATGTTCGTTATTTCGGTACTATGCTGTGCTAGACTGCACTCCTCTTATATGACAATATGGCGTGTGCCGCGCTGAGCGCGCTCGGCAGACAGTGGAGAAGGAGGGAGGGAGGGACAGAGGGAATCCCTCCCTCCTATGACGCGGCCGCTGTGAGACCAATAAAGTGAGCGGGCTCTGAAGCTGCCCGCACCACTTCCACGGTGCGCCAATGAATGTTTGGCTATTAATGAAAGCAGGAGGAGGGACGGGAGAGGTAATAAAGTTACCGCTGCACCGGCTGAGTAAGTGAGCTCAGCAAACGGCCGCAGCGGCAGAGTCCTCCTCCTCTTCCTGAGTGCACAGCTCACTGTCAGCCCGAGCACCAGCCCCAGCCCCAGTCAGTGCCCTGAACAGCCAACATAGAAGGTACCCCACACCCGCACAGTGCAAATCTAGAGTGATTAGCCTGCCTGAAAATAGACGGGCAAAAAACATTTGTATCAGGCAGCCAGCAAGATTGGGGTTAATGTGACTCATTAACCCCAATCTTGCCACTGCCATGTTTTAAACATGATGGGGGTCACTTATTTTTATTGTCAGGCTGGGCACATTTGGACTGGACCCCATGTGCCTCACATTAATAGTAGGTCACCCCCAAAGTAGTGTACCATCTCACATAATGGGCAACATGGGGTTAATGTTGGGGTTGAGTTTGTAAAACATAGAATAAATGCTCCAGAATTTTTTGCCTAAAGAGGAGTTGGGCAGGAGAGGTGAAGGCTCCTCATTAGTATTGTTACATAAATTCAATATCGAACTCTGACAATCTGATATCTGGTGCAGTTTTTTTGTTTAATTCAATAAATGTTTTATGTTTCAATAATCAAAAGGCTTTTTTGTGTTTTATTTTATTTTTGCATGGTATCAAAAGGTATCGAGTATCGCAATACTTTTTTATGGTATCGAACCCGAATCAAAATATTGGTATCGAAACAACCCTAATTGAGGGCACTCAGTTTGCATTATTAAAAATAAGCGGCATTCTGCCTGTGCTATTAATAACAAGGGGCACTCTGCCTGTGCTATTAATAATAGGGGTATGTAAGGGGTATAAGTTGAATAATGACATTTCCTCCTGAAAACAATATTGACTTGTGCATACTAATGTATTTACTGTTGTGCTACTGCCAACTAGTGGCAAAACTTTGCTATCATTCTTACATACTGAGTGATAAAGAATCATGAGATGATGTCACTTCCTGGAAGTAGGACACGTGCCAGGGGGTGTATCCCTCCTGAGCGTTTGAGCCCAGACGTGACCCCTGGCTTTGGCGGCATTTAAGGAGCCCCAGTAGGGTACCTCCACTGCAGTCGGCGGGGTCTGGTGCTCTTTCATCACGCCGCCGCAGTGGGAGGAATCCAAGATCATGCGCCGTCCCGCTTCTCCTAGTCGCGGGGGGGGGGGGGGGGGGAGGAAGAGAGCGGTGTTCTCCTTGCGGGATGCCCACTGCGAGGAGCGAGCCACTAGTGCAGTTTTTCCGGCGGAGGAAGAAAGAGGAGCAGCCAGGAGTTTCTGCAGGGATGCGGTCCCTCTAGTGGTCAGAGTGCTTCAACAGTAGGTGGAGCAGGGATGGAGATTACAGCAGTGCGGCCTGTTTCTTTAGGTCGGCGGCTTGTCAGTGCTGCGCCGGTTGTGGAAGCGGGTGTAGCCCCGCCCATGATGCGGTTGGCGGCAGGGGGAGAAGAAAGTGGCGGCGATACAGGCCAGATGGTGAGCCAGGCAGAAAAAGGAGGGATAACACGTGATCGGCGGCCAGCTTCCAGTGACCATGCATCTGGTGCACCTTCAGTCATTCACTCCACCTCCTTGGAGCATAGGGGTGGGTCGCCGGCTGTTCAGTCCAGGGAAGAAGGGAAGCTGAGCCAGGACGCGTGGAGTGCTGTGGACAGGACAGAAGATTTGAATGTCACTGGAGCCTGTCTTTCTACCCTGGGATTACCGTCTGTGATGTCGCCGAGAGATGTTTTGCGGTGGTCTACGGTTGCTGGGAGTGCATCCCAGGGACAACCAGGTGAGAGGACATTGAGTCAAGCAGTTAGTTTGGGGGGGGGATTTACGTGGTCAGGTAGGCGGTATTGGGTCGGAGGGTCTAGCGCAGGAACTGTTGGCAGGTATGTTAGCAACAGTTTGGGCTCCCACTCAGGTGGTGTGGGCTAGGGAGCTGGTTGTTTCATCTAGTTTAGGTAACGCACCGGCTGCGGCCAAGGTAGAGGTAGCACCGGCGACTGAGGTTTCAGCTAGTGGTAGCGGAAAAGGGACAGCTGGGGAGGATGTGAGGCTTGATTATGCGGCAAAGGGTGAAGTGTATGTATGCTTTGAGGGCCCTCTTGGGGCTCACTTGAAGCCTGAAGTTTGGGAAAAGATTTGGAAGGACCAATACATAGAAATATTTTCGTTGCTCCCATTAGGGAAGATCCATCTTGACAGGGTCAAGCCAGATGAGAGTAAGAAAGAAGAAGAGGAGAAGCGGTGGTATCAGCTAATTCCGCGAACTTTTATGAATTGGTTGCAGGCATTCTCTATTTTGGCCAGTGTGGTGGTGGAAAAGGCACCAGAGCACTGTTCGGTTTTATTTTGTTATATGGACGCCATCAGGGAGGCGTATCGGGTATATGGGAGGGTTGCGTGGCTTAGGTATGGCGAACAGTTTTGGCAGAAAAAGGCGGTTAGGCCTAGTATTCGGTGGGATCATAAAGACATTAGTCTTTGTATGTGGTAATGGCGACGCCTAAAGGAGAGACGCAGTCCTTTCGTGGAGCAACCGGGGGTTCCTTGGCAACGGATTCAGTTAGCGGGAATAGGAAGGGCTGCTGTTGGCAATACAACGAAGGGTACTGCAAGTTCCTTTCCGACTGCCGTTACAAGCATGAGTGCTCCGGTTGTGGGGGCTCCCACAGCTTGTCACGTTGTTTTAAGTGGGGAAAAGGTAAGGGACATGAGGCTTCGCAGAGGAGGGTTGACTCCAGTGAGGGTGGACGAGATGGAGCAGTTTCTAAGGAGGTATCCAAATAGGGAGGTGGCGGAGTTGTTGTTAGTCAGTTTTACAGATCATTTTAGATTCCTTGTAGTTCGGAAGGTTCTGGGGTGGTAGGTCGTATTTTGATTTCTGCGTTGCAACGGCCAGGGGTCGTGTCGGGGAAGATTGTTAAGGAAGTTCAGGCGGGTCGGGTTTTGGGCCCATTTAGGGAGTGTCCTTTGCCTTGTTTGAGGGTTTCACCGTTAGGACTGGTGCCAAAGAATGATGGTATTGATGAGGATTTATGTTCCGTTTCGTATACGTCATTCGACGCAGCGGTTAGGTGGGTTTGGCGTTTCGGCCAAGGGGTATCGGATATTGAGGCTACGTTTTGTTTATTGCCAATTCATCCAAAGTTTTCACTTGTTGGGTTTTAAATGGGAGGGTCAGTTTTACGTAGATTGTTGCTTTCCGATGGGTTGTGCGTTTGCTTCGTCATTTAGTTCTTCAGGGTTTGAGGTTGAATGCATGTTATGTTTTCGTTTTGTGGCGATGCATGTTCCGAGTGTTGAAAATTCAGTTGCTGATTCTCTTTCTCGTTTCCAGTGGGACCGTTTTCGAAATTTGGTGCCTGGAGCGGATGTTCATGGGCTTCCTTGTCCTCAGTGGCTCTGGAGCATGGCCTTGGGGTCTCATTGTAATGCCCCAGAGTGGCATTACCACCTTTGCACCTTGCTACTATCTCTAATGGGCTAATATCATATCATCTGTGTATTTATCCCAAGTCTTTTACAATATGCATTCCTATTTTGTAACTGTTTATGTTCAAGTGTAATTTACCTGGTTCACCAGAAGGTGACAGCAATCATGGCAGAGCTACACTTAGAGAGAATGGAACCCTTCTTTCCATTCTAACTCTCCCTCTAAGGAGGGGAGGGGACTAGTTAGGTAGAGGTCAGTCTAGCTTACCCCCTGCTAGGGGAAGGAAGCAAGGGCTGGGCACGTCACTGTTGGACTTGTTGTCACGATCAGTGTGGGGGGAAATGACCACACTGAACACAGGAGGGAAGGGGAACAGTCACTGGGCCTGGAAACTAGTGTTGATCTCAAATATTCTAATCGCAAATTTTTATTGCGAATATTGGCACTTCGAGATTTGCGAATATCTAGAATATAGTGCTATATCTTCTTAATCGCGAATATTCTAGTTTTTTTTTCCATCAGTACCCATGATCTCTCACTGCTTCTTGCTTGTGGGCCAATGATTAGGCTGCAATATCTTTGACTTTAGGAGTAGTGTTGATCTCAAATTTTCGTATCGCAAATTTCCGATTTTTGCAATCAAGAAAATAATGACTTAATATTCGCCCAAATATTCGCGAAATATCGCAAATTCTAATATTGCCCCTGCCGCTCATCTTCTTGATCTTCTGACATCAGTTACCTGAGGGAGCGTGACATGTGTCCATGCCCAGCAAGCGAGCTAGAGCACCTTCAGCTCTGCTGGATGTGGAGGCCACAGCTTGGAGTCTCTGACGCCAGGAGGAGTTTTCCCTGGACAAATCTAGAGTCAGACTACAGAGAGAAATTGCAGCAGACAGCTAAAACAAAGTTATTCAGTCAGCCTGTCAGCACAGCAGAGCCAGAGAGCAACAGATGTAGCAGAGTTGAGTTTGTTTGCCTGTCAGAGTTAATGCTAAAGCCTGCTAGGAACCAAGACAAAGCCTGAAACTGTTGGACAAACGTTTATGCAAAATAAGGCTGTTATTGAACTTCATCACAAGGTCTGGACTCAATTTATTTAATCATCCCCTTCATCAACAACCCCCTTTTCATTGCCTCGGGGCCAACGCCTGGGGTTAAGCGTATCCAGGTAGGAGCACCGTGACATGTGCACCAACATTAACGGACATTTAGGTCACTCTACACCACTCTGGCATTCCTACACCTGGGTACCATCCACAGTATCACAAAAAAGGGCCCTGTGCCCTTGTTGCTTCATTGCAACTGGCATCACGAAACAAGTACTAGTACTCTTAACCACTTCACATCTGGGCCATTTACCCCCTTCCTGAAAGAGCCTAATTTTGCAAATATGACATGTGTCACTTTATGTGGTAATAACTTTGGAACGCTTTTAATTATCCAAGCCATTCTGAGATTGTTTTCTCGTGACACATTGTACTTCATGACAGTGGTAAATTTGAGTCGATATATTTCACCTTTATTTATAAAATAATCCCAAATTTACCATAAATTTAGAAAAATTCGCAATTTTCAAAATTTCAATTTCTCTGCTTTTAAAACAGAAAGTGATACCTCATAAAATATTTATTACTTAACATTCCCCATATGTCTACTTTATGTTGGCATCATTTTGTACATGTCATTTTATTTTTTTAGGACGTTAGAATTTTTAAGGACCAGTTCAGGTCTGAAGTCACTTTGTGGGGCTTACATAGTGGAAACCCTCCAGAAATGACCTCATTGTAGAAACTACACCCCTCAAGTTACTCAAAACTGATTTTACAAACTATACTACAAACTAAGAAGACAGGTTGGCATTAGCAGGAGGTGCTCAAACCCACATGCAGTTGTGCATATATATAGGGGAGCAAATCCTGCACTTGTGGCCCGTTGCTAATGGCAATCCCCAGCAAAATGCATACAATGGAGGATGCCCGCGGCGAACCACAAGTACCACAATAGACATCCTACACAAGGTAACAAGTGCGGATGTCATAATTAATATAATAATATAACAAAACAATAACAAACACAGGTGCACTCTGCAGTCTCACTAAATCCTCAAACTGATTTTAAAATTGAGAGATTAGTCAACATGTCCTACGGTGTAGAACATGTCTAAGCCCGGACACCACGACAAGGTTTCTCAAGTAGCCCGGGACCCTACAGGACATGTTGACTAATCTCAATTTTAAAATCAGTTTGAGGATTTAGTGAGACTGCAGAGTGCACCTGTGTTTGTTATTGTTTTGTTATATTGTTACAAACTATATTAACCATATTAACCCTTTAGGTGTTCCACAAGAATTAAAGGAATATGGAGATGACATTTCTAAATTTCACTTTTTTGGCAGATTTTGTATTTTAATCAATTTTTTTCTTTATGACATCGAGGGTTAACAGACAAACAAAACTCAATATTTATTACCCTGATTCTGCGGTTTACAGAAACACCCTAAACTGATATAAGGGCACACGGCAGGGCGCAGAAGAAAAGGAGCGCCGTATGGTTTTTGGAAGGCAAATTTTGCTGAACTGGTTTTTAGATGCCATGTCCCATTTGAAGCCCCCATGATGCACCCTTACAGTAGAAACTCTCAAAAAGTGACCCCATTTTGGAAACTAGGGGATAATGTGCCAGTTTTATTGGTACTATTTTGGAGTACATATGATTTTTAATTGCTCTATATTACATTTTTTGTGAGTCAATGTAACCAAAAAATTGCTGTTTTAGCACTGTTTTTATATATTTTTTTTACAAAATTCATCTGACAGAGTAGATCATGTGCTATTTTTATAGAGCAGGTTGTTACGGACGCAATGATATCAAATATGTCTACTTTGTTCGTTTCAGTTTTATGTAATAAAGCATTTTTGAAAAAAATAATTATGTTTTTGTGTCTCCATTTTCTGAACGCCATATTTTTTTTATTTTTCTGCCGATCGTCTTGTGCAGGGACTAGTTTTTTTGCAGGAAGAGTTGACGTTCCATTTTTGGGTACATATGATTTTTTGATCATTCGTTATTACACTTTATGGGGCAAGGTGACCAAAAAATTGGTTGTTTTAGCAGTTTTTATTTATTTATTTTTACAGCTTTCACCTGAGGGGTTAGATCATGTGACATTTTTATAGAGAAGATCATTACGGACATGGCAATACCTAATATGTATACTTTATTCTTATTTATTTAAGTTTTACACAATAATAGCCTTTTTGAAACCAGAAAAATGATGTTTAGGTGTCTCCATAGTCTGCAAGCCATAGTTTTTTTATTTTTTGACCGATTGTCTTAGTTATGATCTCATTTTTTGCAGGATGAGGTGACGGTTTGATTGGTACTATTTTAGGGGGCATACGCCTTTTTGATCGCTTGGTGTTGGACTTTATGCGATGATAGGTGACAAAAAATTGCTTTTTGTCAATGTTTTTATTAAAAAAAATTAACGGTGTTCAACTGAGGGGTTATGTCATGTTATATTTTTATATAGCTGGTTGCTACAGATGCGGCGATACCTAATATGTCTACTTTTTTTATTTATTTCACTTTAACACAATAATAGCAGTTTTGAAGCAACAAAAAAAAACATATTTTAGTGTCTCCATTGTCTGAGAGTCATATTTTTTTAAATTTTTTGACTGATTGCCTTAGCGGGATGAGGTGTCGGTTTGATTGGTACTATTGTGGGGGGCATACGCCTTTTTGATTGCTTGGTGTTGCAATTTTTGCGATGTAAGGTGACAAAAATAGCTTTTTTTGGCACTGTTTTTTTTTTTTTTTTTTTTACGGTGTTCACCTGAGGGGTTAGGTCATGTGATATTTTTATAGAGCTGGTTGTTACGGACACGGCGATACCTAATATGTATACTTTTTTTATTTTTTTTATTTTAACACAATAATAGCATTTTTTAAACCCAAAAATTATGTTTTAATGTCTCCATGTTCTGAGAGCTATATATATATTATATTTTTTTGCGATTTTCTTATGTAGGGGCTCATTTTATGCAGGATGAGGTGACAGTTTTTTGATACCATTTTATGGGACATTCGCCTTTTTGATCACTTGGAGTTGCACTTTTTGTGATGTAAGGTGACAAAAATTGCTTTTTTTACACAGTTTAAAAAAAAATTATGTTATGGTGTTTATCGGACGTGGTAAATCATGTGATATATTATGTATGTGAAGTGGTTAAAGGGCCCTGGGGGGAGGTACCGGCTGCATCATCAGATTTGATTAGGCAGTCCGTGAGTAACAGTACGTGGTTGGTGTACTCGTCTGTGTGGTCTCAGTGAGAACGGTTGGTTGATCAGGTGGGGGGCTGTGATATAGGCCTCATGCACATGGCTGTTGTTTTGGTCCGCATCTGAGCCTCAGTTTTGGCAGCTCGGATGCGGACCCATTAACTTCTATGGGGCGGCAAAAGATGCGGACAGCACTCCGTTGCTCCGTTCCGTGGTCCGCAAAAAAAATATAACATGTCCTATTCTTGTCCGCACTTTGCTGACAAGAATAGACAGTTATATTAAAGGCTATCCATGCCGTTCCACAAATTGCGGAATGCACACAGACGCCATCCGTGTTTTGTGGATCCGCAATTTGCGGACCGCAAAACACACAACTGTCGTGTGCATGTAGCCATAGTAGACGATTTTCAGCTGTTACTGGTTTATTTTGTTGTGCAGGCTTTTAGTTCGGGTGTGTCTTTTTCAGTTGCGTCAAGGAGGGTGGCGGCGGTTGCCTTTTGGTTAAAGCGTCGCGGTTTGGTAGATGTGTCCAACAGTTTTTTGGTGCATCAGGCCCAGTTTCTTTTTCAGTGTTGCAGATGCTGTGGGAACAGGTGGGGATTGTGTGTGCATCTAGGTATGAAGTTTATATAAGAAAATGTGTGATAAAATAGACACTCCTCATCCAGACTCACACCATATACACCTATAATTATAGACCTCGTGCGGTATGCGGTCTTCCAACCAGACAAAAAGGAAGGTGTCGCTATTTCACAAACACTCCTTAGGCCTCCTTCACACGACAGTATGGCTTTTTCAGTATTTTTCAGTCCGCAAAGAACGGATCCACAAAAATATGGATGACATCTGCGTGCATTCAGTTTTTTGTGGAACAGAACATCTGGCCCCATTATACGGACAATAATAGGACATGTTCTATCTTTGAACAGAACGGAAATATGGAAACGGAAGGCATACGGAATACCTTCCTTTTTTTTGCAGATCCATTGAAATGATTGATTCCGTATATGGTCTGTATACGGAACTCAAAAAACGGAACAGAAACGGGGAAAGAAAACACATTTGTGTGCAGGAGGCCTTATCTATAGTCACTAGACCTCCAGAATCGCTCCAAATGTAGGTCTTTATTGCTTACAACAGAGAATTCGGCAAGGTGCCATTTGGGCAGTATAGAATTAGCCCTATATGATTGCTTGATTGTACAGTCGTGGCCAAAAGTTTTGAGAATTACATAAATATTGGAAATTGGAAAAGTTGCTGCTTAAGTTTTTATAATAGCAATTTGCATATACTCCAGAATGTTATGAAGAGTGATCAGATGAATTGCATAGTCCTTCTTTGCCATGAAAATTAACTTAATCCCAAAAAAAACTTTCCACTGCATTTCATTGCTGTCATTAAAGGACCTGCTGAGATCATTTCAGTAATCGTCTTGTTAACTCAGGTGAGAATGTTGATGAGCACAAGGCTGGAGATCATTATGTCAGGCTGATTGGGTTAAAATGGCAGACTTGACATGTTAAAAGGAGGGTGATGCTTGAAATCATTGTTCTTCCATTGTTAACCATGGTGACCTGCAAAGAAACGCGTGCACCCATCATTGCGTTGCATAAAAATGGCTTCACAGGCAAGGATATTGTGGCTACTAAGATTGCACCTCAATCAACAATTTATAGGATCATCAAGAACTTTATGGAAAGAGGTTCAATTCTTGTTAAGAAGGCTTCAGGGCGTCCTAGAAAGTCCAGCAAGCGCCAGGATCGTCTCCTAAAGAGGATTCAGCTGCGGGATCGGAGTGCCACCAGTGCAGAGCTTGCTCAGGAATGGCAGCAGGCAGGTGTGAGCGCATCTGCACGCACAGTGAGGCGAAGACTTTTGGAAGATGGCCTGGTGTCAAGAAGGGCAGCAAAGAAGCCACTTCTCTCCAAAAAAAACATCAGGGACAGATTGATCTTCTGCAGAAAGTATGGTGAATGGACTGCTGAGGACTGGGGCAAAGTCATATTCTCCGATGAAGCCTCTTTTTCGATTGTTTGGGGCATCTGGAAAAAGGCTTGTCTGGAGAAGAAAATGTGAGCGCTACCATCAGTCCTGTGTCATGCCAACAGTAAAGCATCCTGAGACCATTCATGTGTGGGGTTGCTTCTCATCCAAGGGAGTGGGCTCACTCACAATTTTGCCCCAAAACACAGCCATGAATAAAGAATGGTACCAAAACACCCTCCAACAGCAACTTCTTCTAACAATCCAACAACAGTTTGGTGAAGAACAATGCATTTTCCAGCACGATGGAGCACCGTGCCATAAGGCAAAAGTGATAACTAAGTGGCTCAGGGACCAAAACGCTGATATTTTGGGTCCATGGCCTGGAAACTCCCCAGATCTTAATCCCATTGAGGACTTGTGGTCAATCCTCAAGAGGCGGGTGGACAAACAAAAACCCACTAATTCTGACAAACTCAAAGAAGTGATTATGAAAGAATGGGTTGCTATCAGTCAGGAATTGGCCCAGAAGTACATGCCTAGTCGAATTGCAGAGGTCCTGAAAAAGAAGGGCCAACACTGCAAATACTGACTCTTTGCATAAATGTCATGGAATTGTCGATAAAAGCCTTTGAAACGTATGAAGTGCGTGTAATTATATTTCACTACATCACAGAAACAACTGAAACAAAGATCTAAAAGCAGTTTAGCAGCAAACTTTGTGAAAACTAATATTTGTGTCATTCTCAAAACTTTTGGCCACGACTGTACAATAAAGGAACTCAAGAGGGGCCTGGATGTATTTCTGGAGTGTAATAATATTACAGGCTATAGCTACTAGAGAGGGGTCGTTGATCCAGGGAGTTAGTCTGATTGCCTGATTGGAGTTGGGAAGGAATATTTTATTCCCCTAAAGTGGGGATAATTGGCTTCTACCTCACAGTTTTTTTTTTTGCCTTCCTCTGGATCAACTTGCAGGATGACAGGCCGAACTGGATGGACAAATGTCTTTTTTCAGCCTTATGTACTATGTTACTATGTTACTCTTCACTATTTCAGTTTTTCCAAGTGTGCTCCTTAAAGGGGTTGTCTCTCACTTCAGCAAGTGTCATTTATCATGTAGAAAAAGTTAATACAAGGCACTTACTAAGGGCTAATGCACACGACCATATGTATTTTGCGGTCCGCAAAAAATGGATCTGCAAAAAATCTGTCTGTGTGCATTTCGTATTTTGTGGAAGAGAACAGATGGCTCATAATAGAACAGTACTATCCTTGTCCGTAATGCAGACAATAATAGGAACGGAAAAACGGACATACGGAATGCACACAGAGTAACTTGCATTTGTTTTGTGGACCCATTGAAATAAATGGTTCTGTATACGGTCCGCAAAAAAATAAAAAATACTTTCGTGTGCATGAGCCCTAAGGCTACTTTCACACTGAGTTGTTAATTCCGATTTTGAGATCCGGCAGAGGATCTCAAATACCGTAATTAAAACGGATCTGTTTTGATTTTGCACATCATGGTGCATCAGTTCCATTAGGATGCGGTTGTGTGAAATCAAAATGGAAAAAAAATGATCCGGCACTAAATACATTGAAAGTCAACAGGTGACAGATCAGTTTTTTTAGGCTCTGAAAAAAAGGGATCCATTACCGTTGACTTGAGCGGACACAAAACCACAACTTGCAGCGATTTTGTGTCCGGTGACAAAACGGATTGCTGCCAGAACGGAAGACGCCCTGATGCATCCTGAACGGATCTCTTTCCATTCAGAATGCATGAGGACTAAATGGAAACGTTTTTTCCGGTATTGAGATCCTCTGCCGGAAGTGTGAACCTAGCCTAATGTATTGTGATTGTCCATGTTGCCTCCTTTGCTAGCTTGATTCATTTTTCCATCACATTATACACTGCTCATTTCCATGGTTATGACCACCCTGCAATCCATCAGAGGTGGTCGTGTTTGTACACTATCGAAAAAAGCGCAGGCCTCTCTGGTGGCCGAGACAGCGGGAGTGAGCATAGGCCAGTGCTTTTTCCTATAGTGTGCAAGCACGGCCTCCGCTGCTGGATTGCAGGGTGGTCGTAACCATGTAAATGAGTAGTGTATAATGCGATGGAAAAATGAATCAAGCCAGCAAAGGAGACAATATGGACAATCACAATACATTAGTAAGTGTCTTGTATTACCTTTTTCTACATGATAAATGAAGGGAGACAACACAGATTTCCCAATCTTCTCATATCTGGGATACTATTATTTGAAGGGATTGTATTAAGATTTGAAAGAAAGTCTTTTTTAATTTAATTTTGTTTCCAGAAACAGTGCCAGTCTTGTTTATGGCTGTGTCTGGTATTGCAGCTCAGCTCCATTCACTTGACTGCAGTAAATCGTATACGTTCTCTTACTTTTTCTATACTTTTGTTGCACTCCTTCTATTTATTGCACATAACAGGGTGAACGTCGTCCGGTCAGGCTTAGTTTTGCACATGTTCTACTATATAAAAAGTATTTTGTTTGCTTTTAATAGGTTCCTGCATTTAACACTAGTTGAACTGAGAGACTAAATCCAGGTCATACAACCTGCTGAGAGCAACATCTAGAGATATTTCTCATCAGAGCGGCGATGTTACGGAGCTGCGCGCTGTTTACTTTCATGTCTTATATCGCCTACAAGGTTTCTATTCAAAGGTAGCTTCACATTTTAGGCCCTATAGGCAAGCAGTGAGTCATGCACCAGTTGTCATCACCCACTATGCTATTTTATCAAGGGATTGTGCACCGCAGTGTGTCTGCTTTTTTATATTTTATTAAGAGAAATAGAGTCCAATCTAATTGCTGTAGTTTTATAGAAGGATATTTGCCAAAACACATAACATGCATATAACACGCATCTATACATGTAAAGTAAACTTGCACATAAAAAGTATGTGACAGTATAAAGTGTGGTGCTAAAGTACAGTGGCATGCAACAGTTTGGGCACCCCTGGTCAAAATTACTGTTACTATGAACAGGCAAGTAATGGATCCATGATTATTCAGAATAAAAATAAAATATATAGATTTTGTAGGCTCAAATATGAGCTTCAAAATAATAAAGGTAAAAAAAAATGTTAAAAATATATTAAAAATTAAAAAAATATAAAAGTTTAAATCTCCCCACTTTCCGTAGAATAAAAAATAAATACATACGAAATCATCAGAAAAACCGACAAAAAACGCATCTGTGGACAGCCCAATGGGAGTGGTACTGTCCACAGACACCTGTGGAGAGTACCACTCACATTGGGCTGTCCACAGATGCTGTTTTTGGCGGTTTTTATGATGATCAATACCTCTGTACAACTCATACTTACCATTGAGCCAGTATAACCTGATGAAGGGGACCTTAGCATCCCCGAAACGCATAGTTTTACTTGGCTAAAAGAATACTCAATAAAGAAGAAGATTCTTATCCTACATTCAAGTGTCCTGGGCGGTGTTATGCAAAAAAAAGGGGGTTAGTCAGCACCTCCCAGTGCGCAGGTGCACGCTGCCATGGCAAAGACCTAGAGGAAAAAAAGAGACAATGCAGCAGCACTCTGCAAATCAGACAAAGTACAACAATGCTTACAAAAATTATGGTGCTAATACTACGCTTATTTATAAAAGCGAGATGCTTGGACAATGCATTTTGTACAAAACCATCTAAGCCCGTCTGCCGAACGTCAAGGCGATCTCTGTTAGACGGGTCCTAACACTAAATACTACCTGTTATGTGCCATAATGACCGCCATAAAATTCAGGGAGTGTTGGACCCACATGCATGTTGGATCCACTCTGCCTTTTTCTATTTTTTGTGCCAAAATGGCCTCCATTACAAGGGATGCAGGTACCAACATGCATGCTGAGCCCACTCTATACCCCTTCCTGGTGCTAGACAGCTTCCAATGAATGTAGTGAGAGCAGGTTACAGCTTTATACTGAAAATAATTAAAATCAGCCTATGGGGCAGACAGGCTAATCAGGAGTGCACGACTCGCTGGAGTGCCACATCTCAAGCATTGTAAATCTGCAAAAAAAAGGGGGTTAGTCAGCACCTCCCAGTTAAAAATATATTAAAAATTTAAAAAATATAAAAGTTTAAATCCCCCCACTTTCCGTAGAATAAAAAATAAATACATACGAAATCATCAGAAAAACCGACAAAAACGCATCTGTGGACAGCCCAATGGGAGTGGTACTGTCCACAGACACCTGTGGACACTACCACTCACATTGGGCTGTCCACAGATGCTGTTTTTGGTGGTTTTTCTGATGAGTATTTCCTCTATGGTGTTTTTCCTCTATGGTGTTTTTTCTTCACAAGGCTGCTTCACAAAACCACAGCCATGTGAAAAATCTGCAGGATTAAAATAAGCCGCCGGCATTCAAACACAAACATAGACACCAACTTTGTTGCAGCACATGAGGTGCCTTCAGCAGATCCTGTGGGAAAATAGAATTGGCCAGCATTCCGAATCCAGAAATTTTCAGAATTTTTTGTCCATTTTGCAAAGAAGAATGAAAAAAAATTTCAGCCTCTAGATGTGCAAACCTGGTAGAGACATACCACAAAAGACTTGTAGCTATAATTGCAGTGCAAGGTGGTCCTACAAAGTATGGACTCATGGGTGCTGAATACAAATGCACGCCACACTTTCCAGATTTTGATTTTTTTTTAATTTTGAAAACCATGTATCATTTTCTTTGCCCTTCACAATTACTTGCTAGTTTTGTTGGTCTATCACATGAAATCCCAATAAAATATGTTTAAGTTTGTGGGCATATCCTGCTATATCTACACTTGTAAGTCAGTAGACACTTTTGACATACTTTTGCATGCAATTCTTATAGTATTCAGATATATAGTTGCAAGAAAAAGTATGTGAACCCTTTGGAATGATATGGTTTCTGCACAAATTGGTCATAAAATGTGATCTGATCTTCATCTAAGTCACAACAATAGACAATCACAGTCTGCTTAAACTAATAGCACACAAAGAATTAAATGTTACCATGTTTTTATTGAACACACCATGTAAACATTCACAGTGCAGGTGGAAAAAGTATGTGAACCCCTAGACTAATGAAATCTCCAAGAACTAATTGGAGTGAGGTGTCAGCCAACTGGAGTCCAATCAATTAGATGAGATTGGAGGTGTTGGTTACAGCTGCCCTGCCCTATAAAAAACACACACCAGTTCTGGGTTTGCTTTTCACAAGAAGCATTGCCTGATGTGAATGTTGCCTCGCACAAAAGAACTCTCAGAAGACCTACGATTAAGAATTGTTGACTTGCATAAAGCTGGAAAGGGTTATAAAAGTATCTAAAAAAGCCATGCTGTTCATCAGTCCACGGTAAGACAAATTGTCTATAAATGGAGAAAGTTCAGCACTGCTGCTACTCTCCCTAGAAGTAGCCGTCCTGTAAAGATGACTGCAAGAGCACAGTGCAGACTGCTCAATGAGGTAAAGAAGAATCCTAGAGTGTCAGCTAAAGACTTACAAAAGTCTCTGGCATATGCTAACATCCCTGTTAGCGAATCTACGACATGTAAAACACTAAACAAGAATGGATTTCATGGGAGGATACCACAGAGGAAGCCACTGCTGTCCCAAAAAAAACATTGCTGCACGTTTACAGTTTGCACAAGAGCACCTGGATGTTCCACAGCAGTACTGGCAAAATATTCTGTGGACAGATGAAACCAAAGTTGAGTTGTTTGGAAGAAACACACAACACTATGTGTGGAGAAAAAGAGGCACAGCACACCAACATCAAAACCTCATCCAAACTGTAAATTATAGTGGTGGGGGCATCATGGTTTGGGGCTGCTTTGCTGCATCACGGCCTGGACGGGATGCTATCATCAAAGGAAAAATGAATTCCCAAGTTTATCAAGACATTTTGCAGGATAACTTAAAGCCATCTGTCCACCAGCTGAAGCTCACCAGAAGATGGGTGTTGCAACAGGACAACGACCCAAAGCATAGAAGTTAAATCAACAACAGAATGGCTTAAACAGAAGAAAATACGCCTTCTGGAGTGGCCCAGTCAGTCCTGACCTCAACCTGATTGAGATGCTGTAGCATGACCTCAAGAAAGTGATTCACACCCGACATCTCAAGAATATTGCTGAACTGAAACAGTTCTGTAAAGAGGAATGGTCAAGAATTACTCCTGACCGTTGTGCACGTCTGATCTGCAACTACAGGAAACGTTTGGTTGAAGTTATTGCTGCCAAAGGAGGTTCAACCAGTTATTAAATCCAAGGGTTCACATACTTTTTCCACCTGCACTGTGAATTTTTACATGGTGTGTTCAATAAAAACATGGTAACATTTAATTCTTTGTGTGTTATTAGTTTAAGCAGACTGTGATTGTCTATTGTTGTGACTTAGATGAAGATCAGATCACATTTTATGACCAATTTGTGCAGAAATCCATATCATTCCAAAGGGTTCACATACTTTTTCTTGCAACTGTATAAGTAAAACTAGGTTCACAGCACATTTGGGCATTACATTCGGTAAATTTCTTCTGACGTACAGTACAGACCAAAAGTTTGGACACACCTTCTCATTCAAAGAGTTTTCTTTATTTTCATGACTATGAAAATTGTAGATTTACACTGAAGGCATCAAAACTATGAATTAACACATGTGGAATTATATACATAACAAACAAGTGTGAAACAACTGAAAATATGTCATATTCTAGGTTCTTCAAAGTAGCCACCTTTTGCTTTGATTACTGCTTTGCACACTCTTGGCATTCTCTTGATGAGCTTCAAGAGGTAGTCCCCTGAAATGGTTTTCACTTCACAGGTGTGCCCTGTCAGGTTTAATAAGTGGGATTTCTTGCCTTATAAATGGGATTGGGACCATCAGTTGCGTTGAGGAGAAGTCAGGTGGATACACAGCTGATAGTCCTACTGAATAGACTGTTAGAATTTGTATTATGGCAAGAAAAAAGCAGCTAAGTAAAGAAAAACGAGTGGCCATCATTACTTTAAGAAATGAAGGTCAGTCAGTCAGCCGAAAAATTGGGAAAACATTGAAAGTAAGGGCTATTTGACCATGAAGGAGAGTGATGGGGTGCTGCGCCAGATGACCTGGCCTCCACAGTCACCGGACCTGAACCCAATCGAGATGGTTTGGGGTGAGCTGGACCGCAGAGTGAAGGCAAAAGGGCCAACAAGTGCTAAGCATCTCTGGGAACTCCTTCAAGACTGTTGGAAGACCATTTCAGGGGACTACCTCTTGAAGCTCATCAAGAGAATGCCAAGAGTGTGCAAAGCAGTAATCAAAGCAAAAGGTGGCTACTTTGAAGAACCTAGAATATGACATATTTTCAGTTGTTTCACACTTGTTTGTTATGTATATAATTAAACATGTGTTAATTCATAGTTTTGATGCCTTCATAGTCATGAAAATAAAGAAAACTCTTTGAATGAGAAGGTGTGTCCAAACTTTTGGTCTGTACTGTATATATCTAACACACTCCTAGGTCATTAGCCAAATGTACTGCAATGTTTTAATTGTATACAATGGGAACTCTTTGTCTCAGCTGGATTGTAAAGTAGTGGACTATGCTTTTCAACACAGTATATATGAGAGAATTGATTCTACATAAATCAGATTTTTTTTTAAATTTCAGCAAATGTGAAACTTTTGTGAATTGTCCCACATGAATGGCTCAAAATGGAAGCAGTTGTTTTATAGATCAGAAGACAGAGATAAAGGCATTTTCCACCAAAAAGGAAAATTTTGGGTCATTTTTTTATTTAAAAATAAAATCCAAAAGTGCAGCGTAGTATTAACCCCTTCAGGATATCAACTGCACATGTAAGGTGGATGTCCGCGCTTTAAAGACAACATGCCTTGGAGCCAAGAGTCATAGCATTCCTCCTGATCCTCCTCCTTCAAACCCCAGAGAAGCCTTTTAGTTTCAGTTGCATCCTCTCTATCTTCACTACCCCCTTCCAGTGGGGTGCCTTCTTTTTTTCGTAGCAGAGGTAACAAAACCCCAGGTGTATGTATGTGTATGTAAGATACTGAAGAGTTTCTTTCTGTTAATGACTTGTGTGAGAAGCGTCAGCATTTGGACTGCCATGAGGAGGAGGATCAGGGGAAGGTGGGCGACCCAATGCATAACTGTGTTGGTGGTGATGGTAGTAGTAGTAGCACAGTAGTAGCACAGTGGTGGCAATAGTGGCAGTGGTAGCGCTTGGGGAAAATACAAATCAGTTTATTTAGGAGGCGAGCCAAGGAACCCACAATGACATATCACAGTCTGATAAAAGTAGTGAGGAGGGTAAGAACCATGACAATAATTGTGTGTTGGACAGGAACTGGGAGCCAGATCGGAGTTCTGAGGAGTGGCCATTCCGGCAACATACAGCTAAAACCTCCAAAAGAACTGGCAGGGCCAGATCTGCTTCTGTTGTGGTCAGCATGGGAACTAGTGATGCCAATGATACTGTGGGTGCAGGCTCAAAACGTGCCAGACCTAGGCCAAGCTCAGCTACTGCTAGCCCTGTGTGAGTATTTCCTCTATGGTGTTTTTTCTTCACAAGGCTGCTTCACAAAACCACAGCCATGTGAAAAATCTGCAGGATTAAAATAAGCCGCGGGCATTCAAACACAAACATAGACACCAACTTTGTTGCAGCACATGAGGTGCCTTCAGCAGATCCTGTGGGAAAATAGAATTGGCCAGCATTCCGAATCCAGAAATTTTCAGAATTTTTTGTCCATTTTGCAAAGAAGAATGAACAAAAATTTCAGCCTCTAGATGTGCAAACCTGGTAGAGACATACCACAAAAGACTTGTAGCTATAATTGCAGTGCAAGGTGGTCCTACAAAGTATGGACTCATGGGTGCTGAATACAAATGCACGCCACACTTTCCAGATTTTGATTTTTTTTTTATTTTGAAAACCATGTATCATTTTCTTTGCCCTTCACAATTACTTGCTAGTTTTGTTGGTCTATCACATGAAATCCCAATAAAATATGTTTAAGTTTGTGGGCATTATATCAAAAAATGTGGAAAAGTTCAAGGGGTATGAATACTTTTTCAAGGCACTATAGTTATGGTAATTATAGAGCAGTTACACCAAAATGTAATTCTTCTCTATCCTATCAGGTGCAGTATTTGCCATATCCTATCTGTTGGGCTTCTGGCCAGGTTCTTTTCAAAAATTTAATATTCTGTATGTCATCAGTTGAAATTTTTGCCAGGCAGGTGTCCATAAAATTTGTCTTGTCATTATGGAAATATGGCGCAATTCCGCACTTTCATGCTGTATGATATTTGTACTTCTTCCCAACTGTCCATTTTTTTCTAAATGACTATGGCAGGGGTACTCAACTGGCGAACTGGATTCGGACCGCGGTTGTCAGCTGTCCGGACCCCTGCATGCAGTGGCATGATAAAGGTGCCGGCTCTCATGTGGTGCCAGAGCCTAAAAGCAATGAGCGCTTCCATCAATACAGATGGAAGCACTCATTGCTGGAGCGCTGGGAGCTGCGGTCCTGTCACTCAGCGCGCAGCTCCCAGCGCTCCTCCCCTCCTTCAGGCCAGCGGCGCTCTGGATGGTGAAGTAGGAAGACTTCTCCCCGCTCCACCATTCAGCCTGCAGGCATGGATCGCGCTGCCGGCCTATGTGGGGGGAGCCTGCAGCCCAGAAATCTGAATGGCTCCGCCCACATAGTGTTGCAGAGTGATCTGTGTCTACAGGGGAGAGAGGACTGTGAGCTTCAGGAACGGGTCAAGGTGAGTAGTTACTGTTTTTTTTTTTTTTTTAAACACAGAGGGGGCACAATTGGCATTTCTACTCTGGAGGAAGCACAATGGGCATTGCAAATGTGAATGGGGCACAATGGGCATTTCTACTCTGGAGGGGGCACAATGGGCATTGCTAATGTTAAGGGGGCACAATGGGCATTTCTACTCTGGAGGGGGCACAATGGGTATTTCTACTCTGGAGGGGGCACAATGGGTATTTCTACTCTGGAGGGGGCACAATGGGTATTTCTACTCTGGAGGGGGCACAATGGGTATTTCTACTCTGGAGGGGGCACAATGGGTATTTCTATTCTGGAGGGGGCACAATGGGCATTTTTACTCTGGAGGGGGCACAACGGGCATTTCTACTCTGGAGGGGGCACAATGGCCATTGCTAATGTGAAAGGGGCACAATGGGCATTTCTACTATGGAGGGGGCACAATGGACATGTCACCGCCGGCCCTGGGAGAGATCTTAGAAGTTCAAATAGACAGAAGATTCAGGTGTCTATCTGACAGATCTCTCTTGTTTTCATTGATGCTGACAGGTTTCCACCCCTTCGCAGATGCTGCTCATTATCAGTCAGGTTGCTCTTTATATGTTCCGCCTCTCACTTGTTTCCCTGCGGCTGATAGCTCTTCTGTGGAGTGCTCTGCTTGTGTGGTGGTTCTCCTGTTCCAGTTACATCTCAAGCTAAGTCCTTTCCCTTTTCTTGGTGTGTCTTGCAGACGAGCGTTCCTCCCGCAGCGAGTCCGCAACGCAGCTCCCAGCCTGACCTCCCAGCGCTGCCGGGGGTCACATAGCATTATATTGATTTATGAAGCTATGTAACCCTTACAGTTCTGGAATGTATTGGATAACGCTGTCAGCATTATGCCAGTGTTATCTAATACATTCCAGAACTGTAAGGGCTGTTTCACACGAGCGAGTCCATTGCGGGAATCACGCTCCATGTGTGAGTGTGATCCTCCGCTCTGGACTTGCAGGAGCGCACAGCATTATCATGATTTATAATGCTATGTATCTCTGCATGGCCTTTTTTCCACAGAATCATAGTGACATAAAGCTGTCAGTATGATTCTGTAGAAATAAGGTCAAGCAGAGGCACATAGCATTATAAATCATGATAATGCCGTGCGCTCTTGCAAGTCCAGAGCGGAGGATCACACTCACACACAGAACGTGATTCCCGCAATGGACTCGCTCGTGTGAAACAGCCCTAAGGGTTACATAGCATCATAAATCAATATAATGCTATGTGAATCCCGTCAGTGCTGGGAGGTCAGGCTGGGCCGGGTGCTGCAATGTGGACTCGCTGCGGGAGGAACACTCGTCTGCAAGGGGCCTTACCCATTACTTCATAAGGTCATACTTAGAGACAAACATTTTCACACCTTGAGATGGTATGTACGGTATGTATTTCCAGACTTGTGAAAGTACAGGAGAAAAGAAAAGTTATGTGACCTAGCAAAGAAACAGGAAAGAACAGCAATGTGGTTAGAAATTCAGGTATTGTGGTTTATACAGTACAAGGGCTCATGCACACGACCGTATGTATTTTGCTGTCCGCAAAAAATACGGATGACGTCCGTGTGCATTCCGTATTTTGTGGAACAGAACAGCTGGCCCCTAATAGAACAGTCCTATCCGTAATGCAGACAAAAATAGGACATGTTGGGCGGACTATTTTATGGCGGAACAGAAAAAAGTACATATGGAAACGGAATGCACACGGAGTAACGTCAGTTTTTTTTGCAGACCCATTAAAATGAATGGTTCCGCATGCAGTTCGCAAAAGAAAACTGACTAATTTTGAACATTGTATAATTGGATATTGCCTTTTTTTTTATGCCACAGTTGTAAAGCTATAGAAAAATGTGAAACACTATAAGCAGTCTTCTTTTGTGCCATTTTCCTCTCTTTTGGTATATTTTAGGAGATGGCTTTTTTCCCCAAAATAGGTTTTTGTTGGTGATTTTCTGCACTTTTGTGTTTTAATGGTGTGTCTTGAGGCAAAAACATCAGCTTCAGATGTTAGCTGAAGGTCTATGCTTAGTTGCCAACTGTCCCGCCAATGAAATTTAGAGACAGTCCCGGCAAATTTGTGCTGTCCCTGGCCAAAAATTGGTGGGGCTAGCATAAACCCCACCTACATGTGGGTGTTCCAGGGTGGGGTTGGGCATTCCCAGGGCGGGTCTTATATGCCCTGATTTTACCAACTGAAACATTGTTAAGCATGTTTATGGGATATATGACATACAGGACACAATCGCTTTATTTTGCTATTGACATTTCTGTTTAGTGTTTTATTATTTTGTTTTTTGTCTTTCTGGTTTCTTTTTAGAAACGCAGCATTCTAAACCTCTTGCCGTTTTTTCAGGAGGGTTGCCAACACCTTCTCTATAGGGAAAACGGCATGAAGAAAACCCAACCTTGCATAAAAAAAATACCAGAAAAATTAATGTGTGTAGGAAGCCCAACACTGAAACAGGGGTGAAACTGGGACTGTGTGGTGAATGTGAAATATGTGTGAAACAAAAACTGCCAGAGCCAATTCATGTGTGTAGGGGCTCAATTACACAAATTTCCCTTACATCAGATTTATCAAAACTGGTGTAAAGTAGAACTGGTTTAGTTGCCCATAGCAACCAATCAGATTCCATCTTTCATTTTCTAGAGGAGCTCTGAAAAATGAAATATGGAATCTCATTGGTTGATATGGGCAACTAAGCCAGTTTTCACTTTACACAAGTTTTGATAAACCTCCACCAATTGTGTTGGAGGATGTCATGATTATATATATTTTTTTATCACACAGGCTTAGAATAAGTTCATTTGCGTCCTTATACAGGTACAGGCTGTTGGTGCTGCATTAAAGATCAAACTAAAGTAATATAGCTAGGGATGAGCGAAGTCGATTCGCATAAAACTTCATTCCAATACTGTACGGAGCAGAAGCTCCGTACAGTATTAGAATGTATTGGCTCCGATGAGCCGAAGTTATTGCTTTGCGCAATAACTTAATAAATTTAATTTGTACTGTAAAAAAACATTTCCCGAACTTCGGTTCGGTTCCACCTTGTACCTTGGCACCGAACCCGAGTTCGGGAAATGTTTTTTTACAGTACAAATTAATTTATGAAGTTATTGCGCGACGTCTCACGAGACTCCGCGAAGCAATAACTTCGGCTCATCGGAACCAATACATTCTAATACTGTACGGAACTCCAGCTCCGTACAGTATTAGAATTGAGTTTTATGCGAATCGACTTCAGATGTTTTATCCAAAGTCGATTTGCTCATCCCTAAATATAGCAACATGCATATTTTCTGTCAAAATAAAAGTTCAGATGTTTATTGCTTCAGATTGGCTTTGATAAAATAAAAACATAAGGTACAGTCCGATAATGATATAATTAATCATCCTGACCGTTTTAATTTACTAACATGCAGAAGAGACGCAGCCGCAACGATGCTGCTCATAGTTATCATGTTCTGGTGGAAATCTTGTATTACCGTCTACCAGAAACTCATCCCTCACCATGGAGCTCCTGCTCTGGAGAGACACATTTAATAAGTTCAGTCTTAGCAGAATATTCTCCCGTAGACTTCTGTGGTTTGAGACTGCTTATAAAGGGATCAGAGGCTCGAGCGCCGCTCATTATCCAAACTCTTCAGTAATGTCTCTAATATTCAGACAAAATAATGTCATAAGTTTCATAGTAAAGAACTGCACACAAAGCCACAGATAGGAAGATATTACATATTATAAACGTGATTGTAGAGCTTTTATTTCTAACCACAGGATTGTGGCTCGATGATTAACCCCTTAAAGGGATAGTCCAACAGTTTAAGGGCTCATGCCAACGAACGTAAGGGCTCCGTGCCCGTTCTGCGGACCAAAAATTGCGCACAGACCGTGGGGCAGCCGCATGCCGATCCGCATCCCACGGTCCGCACCGCAAAAAAGTAGTGCTTCTGTCGGGTTCCAATCTGTGCCTCCATTCTGCATCTCCGTGATTGCGGACCCATTCAAGTGAATGGGTCCGCGATCCGTGATGCGGTTTGCACACGGCCGGTGTCCGTGTATTGCAGACCGTATTGCACAATACAGCAACGGGGGGGCCTATCCTAGCCTATCTGTTCGGTGGGGGTCCCCTGATGTGTCAATCATCTGAAGTAGCTCCAGCACTACACAGCACCATCCATTATGTAGTGGTCGGAGTTGGTTACTGCAGCACTGCTCACATTCAGGCCTCATGCACACAACCATGTCTGTATTGAGTTCTGCAAAATACAGACACCTTCTGTGTGCAAACCACATTTTTCTCACTCCCAAACTAGAATTTACTGTTCTTATCAGCAATACGAACACGAATAGGACATGTACTATCATTTGTGGAACACACATGGAACGGGACAGCACATTGATATCATCTGTTTTTTCTGCGGACCCATAGAAATGAATGGGTCCGTGCTCAAACTGCAAAAAATGTGGATCGGACATGGAAGCAGATCACGGTTGTGTGCATAAGGCCTTACTTCAATGAGAGCAGCACTCCAGTAACTATATCCGTCCACTGAACAAAGCACTGATCTGGGTAGTTCCAACACCGAGTCCTGCCGAAGCTACTGCAGAACAGCTGATCGGTGGGGGTGCAGAGTTGGACTCCCACAGATCAGATATAGAGAGAGTTGAGCGAACCCGAACTGTAAAGTTCGGGTTCGTACCGAACTTTAGGTTTTTCGGCACCCGGACCCGAACCCGAACATTTATGTAAAAGTTCGGGTTCGGTGTTCGGTGCTTTCTTGGTGCTTTTTGAAAGGCTGCACAGCAGCCAATCAACAAGTGTCATACTACTTGCCCCAAAAGGCCATCACAGCCATGCCTTCTATTGGCATGGCTGTGATTGGCCAACTGCAGCATGTGACCCAGCCTCTATTTAAGCTGGAGTCACGTAGCGCCACCCGTCACTCTGCTCGGATTAGTGTAGGGAGAGGCTGCAACTGCTGTGAGGGAGAGATCAGGGAGAAATCTTATCAAGAACTGCTTTTTTTACTCAGCGATCTACAGCAAATGTGTTTTGTGGGTGCAGTGCACAATTTTTTTTAAGCCTGCCCTGAGCCAAATACTGCTGAAAACAAACTTCTTTTACTTCAGTTTGTTAATATCAATACATAATCAGCAGCCATTTTATGCAACGATAGTGCACCAGAATAGGCTATATGCAAGTCTGCAAGTCCAGAAATACAGCTTTTTGCTTACTGGGGTTAAAAAAAACATTTTTTTCATATAGTGCACATCTAGGATTAGACGTGCATAAGTGAGTGTCACATTTAGGCCAGAAATACATCTTTGTGCTTACTGGGGTGAAAAAACCCTCTAATATACTGCACATCTGGGATTAGACGTGCATAAGTGACTGTCACATTTAGGCCAGAAATACATCTTTTTGGTTACAGGGGTGAAAAAACCCTCTGATATACAGTTTTGTTCAAAATTATTCAACCCCCAATGCTGTAAAGGGTTTTAGGGAATTTAGTGTACATTTGTAATTGTGTTCAGAATGAAATCTTACAAGGACTTTTTAAAGAACCAAATGCAACTAAAATGACATCAATTGTTTTTGTAATACAGTATTAAATGTTTTTTTTGTGATTTCTTCATTGACACAATTATTCAACCCCTTAAAGACTACCACTCTTTAATGAATGAACAGAGGTTCATTCAAGTGTTTTCGATCAGGTATTGAAAACACCTGTGAATGTCAAGGAGCAGCAATCAAGCATAATAAGCACCAATTAGGCAGATTTAAAAGGACTGTGATACTCAGCTCCTTCTATCTAGACATTTACTGGTAAAGTGTGGTATCGTTGGAACCGTACTGACCTGGAGAATGAAGATAACTGGTCAATTTTACCGCATAGTGTACAGTGTAAAAAAATAAATAAAAACCTTTATCAAAATTGCGTTTTTTGCCATTCTACCCCATTTGGAATTTTTTTCCTGCTCCCTACTACATGGTATGCAACCGCAAATGGTGCCATTAGAAAGTACAACTTGTCCTGCAAAAAAATAAGCCCTCATAAGGCTATGTAAATGGAAAAATAAAAAAGTTAGGACTATGGGAAGGCGGGGAGTGAAAAACAAAAACGCAAAAATGGAAAATCCCAGGGTCCTTAAGGGGTTAATGCTCGGGTTCTCCCATTGACTTCCATTGTGCTCGGGTGCTGGGTGGAGCACCCGAGCATCCCGAAGTGTTCTACTCGAGCACCCAAGCACTTTGGTGCTCGACCAACACTAGTCAACAGGCATGAAAATTCAGAGTATCATTTTGAATCTCCATAAGGCCTCATGCACACGGCCGTGCCGTTTTTACGGTCCGCAAACCGTGGATCCGCAAAAAACGGAAGCCGCCAGTATTGCCTTTCGCAATTTGCAGAACGGGCGCCACAATATAAATGCCTATTCTTGTCCGCAAAGCACGGACAAGAATAGGACATGTTATATTTTTTTAGCGGGGCTGCGGTACGGAGCCACGGATGCGGACAGCACACGGAGTGAATGGGTCCGCATCTGAGCCGCCAAAGCGGCGGCGGCTCGGATGCGGATCCAAACAATGGTCGTGTGCATGAGGCCTAACATAGGGCTAAACATCCTGTTCCTCCCCTCTTAGTAGGAGTGGGCTGGTTCTACATTCTTCTAGGAGTGGGTGTGCA
This sequence comes from Bufo bufo, assembly GCF_905171765.1. Lineage (NCBI taxonomy): Eukaryota > Metazoa > Chordata > Amphibia > Anura > Bufonidae > Bufo > Bufo bufo. The sequence continues at coordinate 88,598,663 of NC_053391.1, forward strand.
AGTCCAGAATAGGGTGAAGGAGGGAAGCACATGCTAGAGCTCCTGGACCATGTCCAGTTCTCCTGTGAGACCATTATTCCAGGGAGATTGCCAGACTCAAGATACAGCTTTCCCAAAAACTACAGTGGATAAAGACAGCAGAATGATCAGCAATTCACAGGTTCACCGACCCTGTTGCTGGTGAGGGAAAACAGGTCAGACACGATCACCTAGAATAACCAGCAGGCCATACAAACTTCAAGCCTGTATCACACAACCAGCCACGTACCTCCTCATCTGGTGCCAGAAACTGCACTTTGTACTTAATACTGCTGGATGTGCCACGAGTTATATTTTGCACTAAGTGAGTCTTTTATACATTTACTTCTGGACTGATTATTCAAATTATCTTTCCACTGCATTGATCCCCAGTGAGCAATGGCCTGAGGGAGTACACCGTACGACACAACACCTCATCAGGGCCACTACCACTCCCATCCTCTGCACTGGCTCCTCAGAATATCGCTGCACATCTGCCACTTATGTTGGTCCCTGCCTTAACCCTTTCAGAGTGAGTGTCACACCAGCGACTCTGGCCGTACCTTACAGCTTCTCTGGGGTTGTTGTGATGAAACTACAATGTTTGCTCTAGTGTTTTTTTATATGAGTCACTGTGTTCTTCTGGCTGTGATCCAAAATGTTTCTGCAGTGGCCTGGGAGGAGCTGGAGTGGAGAATGGCAGTGGTAGATGCTCTGGCTGCTACAGTCAATCCCAGTGGAATTCGTTACACCCTAAGGGCTCATGCACACGACCGTTGTTGTTTTGCGATCCGTTTTTCACGGATCCATTGTTCCGTTTCTGAAGTTTTTTTCTCTGATTTATGTCCTCTTCCGTTATTTCACAAAACATATCCGTATGGTTTCCCTATACGATCAGTTTTTTGCGGATCGGAAACAGTAACTTATTAATCACCAAACACATGAGCAATATGGGCTGGGCATAGCCTTTCTACAGTATGGATCCACAAAATACGGATGAAATATGGATGACATACGGATATGTTCCGTGTGCCTTCCATATTTTTTGCGGACCCATTGACTTCAATTGGGCCTCGGACTGTGACAATAATAGGACATGCACTACTTTTTTGCATTGAGGTGAATGGTTCCGCATACGGGCCGCAAAAAAAAAACGGAACGGAAGGGGAAAGAAAATACGTTTTGTGTGCATGAGCCCTAACTCTCTAGGGCCGTGCAGTGAAAGGAGTGGGCACCCTTTCTTCCCTTGGGCACACTCTGATTCTGGAACTCCTGCTTATCGTAGCTGGGTTGCCTGTGATGTTAGGTGCTTGTATGGTTGCCAAGCAGGGTATATAGAGTGCAATATTAAGCATATGGTGTAGGAGCAAAACAAACACCTTTTTTACTTAAGTGCAAAATGGGAGTTGTAGTACGTCCAACAACAATGAAGCACAGTTCCGTCTGTACACAGTGCACAGAAGCACTCTTTGTACACATCTATGGATGGCAACATCGGCAATGGCATGGCTATAGTGACAGAGTTTTGAAGGCACATTTGGCTAAGATGTGTCCAAATGTGAAGGATGTCTTAACGATGTTCCTCACTGCATCAAAGTCTGAATAGCTGCAGTAGCAGGTTATCTTGTGATTGCCCATGGAGATTCTAAGTTCTCCTCTTTCTCTCTTTTTCTGTTGATCTTGCAGAGATCAGTGAGTCTCTGTAGTTTAAGATGTAAAAAGGAGGCGCATAGGTCACTGCTTCCTTCCTCCAACAACTTGAGTCTACCCTCTCCCCAGCTAGGGTTGGAGCCAGCTACTACATAGACCCCGCCCAACAGCTGATCCAGGATGGTTAACCTTGGCCATGCCAACCATTCTTTGCTATGCTGGGTATACATTACACAGTAGGGAATAACATTTTACAACATTAAATGACAAACCATTTGCAGAAATCTCCTGCTCTGGGGTACTGCATTTCCACTCAAAACACCCTCATCTTTGGAATAAAGAGAATGCATTTTCAGTACTATTCAGATGCATGTAAATTGAATGACATTTTCTTAATTGCAGACATTCTTGTTGTTTTTTTTCCAAGTCTGAACAATTTTGCTATTGGTGAGCAATTTCTTTTCCCATTTTTAATCCTGTATTTATGCAGAGCTGACACGCTGTGATTCTCCAGCTAAATATTGTGGTCACCACTTTGGGGAATAATTGCATGCACAGCTTTCACAAAAAATGTTTCTTATCTAAGAAGAAAATGCAAGGAGAAGTATTTGTGTGGAAGAAAAGACTGTAGGGATTGATTAGCATTCATTGTTTTTAACCTTGCTATTTAAAAAGCATAATAGCGATTATCAGAAAAAAGACTTTGAGTGAAGATCTTTTTTGCAATTCTTCTTCCCATATTCATGTAAAATATAAATGGTATATTTCATCATAGTGATTACAGTGGGAGTACAGTTATTGCCCACAGTTGAACAGCTGCATGGCTGTTTCTGTTACCGTTGCTACATTGGGTTACAGCTGTAAGGCCCTTTTCAGACGAGTGATACGGTTAAGTCCGGATGCGTTCAGGGTGCATTCAGTTAAAAATGTGCGATTTCGCAAGCAAGTTCAGTCAGTTTTGTCTGCAATTGCGTTCAGTTGTTTCATTTTTTTTTCGTGAGGGTGCAATGTGCATTGATGCTTTTTTCACGTGCGTCATAAAAAACTGAAGGTTTACAAACAACATCTCTTAGCAACCATCAGTGAAAAAACGCATCGCATCCGCACTTGCTTGTGGTTATGATGCGATTTTCACACACTTCTATGGGGACAGGGCTGCGTAAAAAACACAGAATATAGAACATGCTGCGATTTTCACACAACGCACAACGACTCATTGAAATTAATGGGTCCGGATTCAGTGTGGGTGCACGCATTGCGCCCGCGCGGAACACTCGCTCGTCTGAAAGGGGCCTAAATGCAATTTTGCTAGATTGTGTATTGGAATCTCAATTTGGTATTTAAAATCTGTTTCATCAAAGGCTTAGGCTCCTGATTTGTCCCAAATACTTTACACTGCTGCAGCTAGTTCTAAGAGTAAATCAGCACAGGCTCACTAGAAAATCAGTGCACCATTATTGTATAAGTTCGAAGCTCATAGACATTTCCCCAAATGTCAATGTGTAGTGTAGTGAAGCCACAATAATGAATATGTGCGGTAACCCGCTGGTTCACTGCTAAAGGGTTAATGCTATGGTTAACTGCTAAAGTAATCAAATGGTTCATTGTTAAGCTGTTAAAATGTTCACTGAAATGTTAACTATACACTTTCAGTGATACACATGGTTAATGTGACTTCACTATGCACTATGTATTCAAAACGCTATTTATGGTTAGGAAATAGTTAACTGGCAGTCTTTAGTAATATTTGCTGGGTAGTTTGTGGGCCCGATTTTTCCCTTGCCAGTAGTGAGTTCCTGGCAGGAAGGCTAAGAGTCAATATATGTATGTTGCTGCTGATGTAAAAGCCAGAAAAGCTAAAGAAGGAGAAAATAATTCTTCTCAAGAGACACACCATCTCTGTGAATGAAAGCTACCTGAAAAAGAAACTTTGCTAATAACCAACCTCTGAGGGAAAGAAGCATTGAATTATTGCAGGAGGTTGAGGACTATTTAAAGGTTGTATTTAAGGTTGCATACTTGTGGTGGGAAGCAGGAAAAAATTCCAAATGGGGTGGAATTACAAAAAAAACACCATTCTGCCAGTTTTATTGTGCTTTTTTACACTGTTGTCTGTAAAACCAGGGGTGCATCTAGCCTTTCTGCTGTCTGAGGCGAAAACTGAAATGACGCCCCCGCATGACAAATTCTCAACCTAACCCCTTTCCTCCAGCCCTACTATTTAAGACCTACTTGGAAAACATTACATACAGCTCTACAAGTCACACAGGGTAATACAGCACCACATACCTCTTACATCCAGTAATGTCTCCTCTGATGTAGACATTCACTTTCCTCATCTTCTCCATTCAGACCAAACCGCCATGATGATTTCTTTCAGCCATCTCTCGTTTGGCACACAGACATCTAAGTTTCCTGCTTTTCCATCATCCTTCCATCTTCTGAACACCCCATCCAGACACCCCCAATACTGTTCCCACTGTGCTCCCCAAAACTATACTGTAGAAACAGTCCCCCCAAAAATACTGGTACCACACAGACAGTGCCCACTTCAATAATTATTGGCACACGGCACCCTAAAAAACAGTGGACAGCAAATAGGTGTCCCTGATACTTGTAGTGCAATGAACGATGTCCTCCAAAAATAATTGTGCTAACCTGATACTGTGCCAGGGTTCTCTCCACTGTAGAGTGCAACGGTGGTAACAGTGCCCCCAATAATGTCCCATATTTTGCCCCAGAAGTAATTATGCCCCATACTAGTAATCATGTTCCTCAGTAGTAATAAAGCCAACAATAATGCCATAGTAGTACTAACTCCCCCTATAACGTGTGACAGTACAAAAAAATTCCCCCTAATATGTGCCAGTACTTGCTCCCTTATAACAGGTGCCAATACTAAAAATTACTTCCTTTTAGAAGCACTTCCAGAAGAACGAATGTATCCATAGTGGTCCCAGAAAAATGCCCCTTTTTAAAAACCCCAGTGTCCCCATAGTGCTTTCCCTAGTTACAAAATAATGACTTCCCCCCATTGTGGCCTAATATCTGTCACGGTGGCAACATGTTGTTGTCGGTTTGCAAGTGCATTTCCCCTTTAAGGTGTGTCTCCCTGCGGTTTGGTGAGTAAGGGGTTAATCTTGTAGCTGGTGAGGATTTAGGTGTGTCCTGGGTGTGGCTACTATGTGGATATTACCTGTGGCTTCTTGGCTGGAGTGAGTGGTACTCCAGCCTTGTTTGGTGATGGAGCTCTGCTTCTTTCCTGGGTGATTCTGCCCAGTCCTTGAGGGCCACCTTGTTGGACATAAATTGTCTTCCTTTTGTATGCTCCTTATACCCTACCTCACTTGTTGTATGTTAGGTGTGGGTTTATGTTCAGGGTGTGTTGTACGTCTTGATTGTTGTTATATGTCTGTTGTTGGTGCTTGTCTCTGCATGTACAGTCAGGTCCATAAATATTGGGACATCTACACACTTGTAATATTTTTGGGTCTCTACACCACCACAATGGATTTGAAATGAAACAAACAAGATGTGCTTTAACTGCAGACTGTCAGCTTTAATTTGAGGGTATTTACATCCAAATCAGGTGAACGGTGTAGGAATTACAACAGTTTGCATATGTGCCTCCCACTTGTTAAGGAACCAAAAGTAATGGGACAATTGGCTTCTCAGCTGTTCCAGGGCCAGGTGTGTGTTATTCCCTCATTATACCAATTACAATGAGCAGATAAAAGGTCCAGAGTTCATTTCAAGTGTGCTATTTGCATTTGGAATCTGTTGCTGTCAACTCTCAAGATGAGATCCAAAGAGCTGTCACTATCAGTGAAGCAAGCCATCATTAGGCTGAAAAAACAAAACAAACCCATCAGTGAGATAGCAAAAACATTAGGCGTGGCCAAAACAACTGTTTTGAACATTCTTAAAAAGAAGGAACGCATCGATGAGCTCAGCAACACCAAAAGACCCGGAAGACCACGGAAAACAACTGTGGTGGATGACAGAAGAATTCATTCCCTGATGAAGAAAACACCCTTCACAACAGTTGGCCAGATCAAGAATACTCTCCAGGAGGTAGGTGTATGTGTGTCAAAGTCAACAATCAAGAGAAGACTTCACCATAGTGAATACAGAGGGTTCACCACAAGATGTAAACAATTGGTGAGCCTCAAAAACAGGAAGGCCAGATCAGAGTTTGCCAAACGACATCTAAAAAAGCCTTCACAGTTCTGGAACAACATCCAATGGACAGATGAGACCAAGATCAACTTGTACCAGAGTGATGGGAAGAGAAGAGTATGGAGAAGGAATGGAACTGCTAATGATCCTAAGCATACCACCTCATCAGTGAAGCATGGTGGTGGTAGTGTCATGGCGTGGGCATGTATGGCTGCCAATGAAACTGGTTCTCTTGTATTTATTGATGATGTGACTGCTGACAAAAGCAGCAGGATGAATTCTGAAGTGTTTCGGGCAATATTATCTGCTCATATTCAGCCAAATGCTTCAGAACTGATTGAATGGTGCTTCACAGTGCAGAAGGACAATGACCAGAAGCATACTGCAAAAGCAACTAAAGAGTTTTTTAAGGGAAAGAAGTAGAATGTTATGCAATGGCCAAGTCAATCACCTGACCTGAATCCGATTGAGCATGCATTTCACCTGCTGAAGACAAAACTGAAGGGAAAATGCCCCAAGAACAAGCAGGAACTGAAGACAGTTGCAGTAGAGACCTGGCAGAGCATCACCAGGGATGAAACCCAGCGTCTGGTGATGTCTATGCATTCCAGACTTCAGGCTGTAATTGACTGCAAAGGATTTGCAACCAAGTATTAAAAAGTGAAAGTTTGATTTATGATTATTATTCTGTCCCATTACTTTTGGTTCCTTAATAAGTGGGAGGCACATATGCAAACTGTTGTAATTCCTACACCGTTCACCTGATTTGGATGTAAATACCCTCAAATTAAAGCGGACAGTCTGCAGTTAAAGCACATCTTGTTTGTTTCATTTCAAATCCATTGTGGTGGTGTATAGAGCCACAAATGTTAGAATTGTGTTGGTGTCCCAATATTTATGGACCTGACTGTATGTAAGACGTTTTCCCTGTGTGTTGTGTCCTCCGGAAGGGGGTTGGTTTCCCGGAGGGGTGAACCACTAGCCTGTATGCAGCGCTGCCTGGGGCTGCCATGCACCTTGCAGCATGGGGGTCCTGGCAAAGTCTGGTGTTCTGGATACCTGTGTGAGTTGCTGGTACGGCGTCCTGTTTGGTGTTAGGGCTCCTGTACGTATGCACGGGTTCCAGTTGTGGAGACTTCGGCAGGTAAGTGTGTTGTCTTGTGTTTTTACCTGCCTATCCTCTTGTTGTGTATGGTCTCTCCTTTTCCCTGCTATTAGGTCTTTAGAGACTCTTGTTCTTCCGTGTCTTGGATGAACAGGACGTCTCCCCCCTGCTCCTATCTGAGGGATTATCAGGGAGACTCAGGGTCCCAGGTTTCCAGGGTATGAGCCTTCCTACCATCAGGGTCCGCTCATATGGTGAGGCGTTAGGGAGAGGATTAGGGACGCTATAGAAGGTGACCTGCTTCCCTTTTCCTGGTATCCAGGCCTAGTGGCATATCCTAACATTTACATTGTACGGTGGGGGGTTTTCCCCACTCCCCACCGTGACAATAGCATGCTGCCGAATACTAATAATAAACTTAAATACTTACCTCCATTCTGCTGTCAGAAATATGGCATAGGACACAGATCTCTTCTGGTCTGTGCCCTGAGATACTGTATATGCAGCCCAGCTCAGGCAGCGTGATGATGATGACACGGCCTCTAATAGGCTATAGGCACTAGGACTAAATCCTATTAGGGCGAACGGCAGGGCAGGGAGACATCGCTCCTATGCCCCGTCGCAGCATTCAACTGTATCACTGTCCTGAGAACAGCAGTGCATTTGAATATGCAGTGATGAGCACAATGAAAGAACTTATTGCCCAAGGCCTTTCTGCTGCCCCCCACTTGTTCCTGCCTGGTGCTGCCTGAGGTAATCGCCTCACCTCGCCTCATTGGTACTCTCTGGGTGAGTACGATAACAACATTACCACATATGTATAGTTTTTCTTGCGTTTTAATACTGAAAAGAAATTAAAAACTTTGGAAAAAACTTTTCATTGCCATATTCTGACCCCCCATAACTTTTTTTATTTGTAAGTGTAAGGAGCTGTGTGAGGGCTCATTTTTTGCAGGGCGATCTCTTCTATTTATTGATACCAATGACTTTTTGATCCCTCTTTATTCAATTTTCTATGGGAGGTAAAGCGACCAAAAAACAGCAAATCGTCCATTTTGCCATTTTTTTCCATTTCGTTGTTTGCCGTATGGGGTAAATATTTCTATAATTTAATTGTATGATCATTTTTGTATGGCGATGCCCTTGATGTTGTTTTAATTATTTATGTATTTTTATTTTTATTTTGGGGAAAGGGGGGTGATTTGAATTTTTTATTTTTATGTTAAGTATTTTTTAAACAATTTTTTTTTTACACTTTTAATAGTTCCCTTACGGAACTATAACAAGCAATCATTAGATTGCTTTTCTCATGGAATCCAATGCATTAGCATTGTAGTTTATGAGAATTATAATAAGTTCCTATGGAGCCCTGCTACAGGGGCTCCATAGGAACTAATGTGCAGCCTGTACCACTCCTGCAAACTACATCCGGCTCCTCCGATCCTCGCTAGGTCGGTACACGGCATGGAGCACACCTGGTCTTTAATCTCCCAGATGTCGTGGTCACATTTGACCATGGCATCTTAGGGGTGAAATGTATGAGATCGACATTATCGTCAATCGCATACATTAGTTTAAAACAGGAGGCACCCAGTGGCAATGGCATCCACTTATCTCGTGAGTAGGCGCTATTTTTAAATGCCCGACCACCAATGTAAATTTACATGGGGCAGTCGGGAAGGGTTTAAAGACTAAGAAAACAAAGTTCTATAATAACACCACAGAACACCAATTTTTTTTTTGTCTGCTACTGGGCAAAAAAAAAATGTCCGATACTAAATCAAGTGTGCGGATTACAAATCCGAAGTCAGAATTGTTGTAGCACGTCATGAGATTTTGATATGCATAAGTATGCCTAAATGAACTAAGCACTTGGAAAGCATTGAATAATTTTGAACAGAACGAGTTTTACTCCAACAATTACCTGATCTACATCAAAGTTTGCGTAGTAAACAGTGTATGAAAATGTAATGGAATAACAAAATTTCAAAAATTCTCGTTTTTCAATTTAAAAGTCTTACTTGAGCAAGGCCCAGTACTGTTAAAAATGCTTCAGGCATCTGCTTTTGCATTTGTGAAAGGTCATATTTTCCCATTGCAAAAACCAGCAGTAGTCCGCTATCATGTTGGGATTCCAGCGGCCTTGATACCTGCTTTCCATTGTAGAAATATCTTTATGGAACCGCTCTCCATGTTCATCCCTTATGTGTCCCAAATTGGGTGGAAAAAGTCAAGATGGGAATGTAAGAAATGAACTTTCAATGATATTCGGCAGCCAAGTTGTTCATATGCTGTAAGCATGTTGTCTACTAATTCAGCATAGTTTGCAGCTCATCTGTTCCCAGGGAAGTTCTGCACTACTAGCACAAATGCATCCCAAGCTGCAAGACGCACTCGCTTTGTCAGATTCTTTTGCTGATCATAAGTAGTGTATTTGAGGAAATTGTCTGGATCGTTAACACATTTGCATTTATCCATCTTAAGTTTCAAAACTGATAGCACTATAACAGATCACTTTATCAAAATCTGTCCAGCTTGCTTTATATACTTACTGCTGACATCAGCCTGAGTGCGTCCGAAGAGGTCTGGACATGTCCATTGGAAAATCTCCAATATAATGCATTCATTTTATAACTGAATAGGCTTTGCATGTATAACTTAACCCATTTAATCCTTAACCCTTAAGGAGCTACATTTACGGCGGAAGTCCGGTCCCCAAACATGGCACCCGCTCGCACGTGCAGCGGGCGCCATAGCCGCCGGGTTTCTGCTATTTTAAATAGCAAAGACCCGCGGCACATGTATGCGATCAGCCATAAGGGCTGCCGGCGGGACCACTGTCCTGCACTCATATAAGTGCAGGACAATAGCCCCACGGGCGGCCCGATGCGCACAGTATCATAGTAACCTATGATGCTGTGCGCTCCCGTTCGCATGATGTATGCCGCTCCGGGACATATGACCCGCTCACGGACCGTATGTCTCGGAGGGTATACGGTCGTCTGCATGAGCCCTAAATCACATGTTTTTTTCTCAGTAGCAAAATCATTGCTGCGCGGTGTAATCTAAGATGATTTGCAGCTTAATCTTTATAGAGTACCTCGTTTATATTAAAAAAACTGACTTTTGTCACTAGAATTATAAAATACCATCAGTGAATTATACAATTTGCTTGATGTACTGACTCACATCCTATTGTCTGTCACCAGCATCTGCTAACAACTCACTAATGTCAACTTGATATTGTTTTTGCTGAATAACATGTCATGAAAGTCTTATTTTGCACTCTGAGAATGTCTCAATTCTGTAAAAATAAAGCTGAAAAGGTCAAAAGTTATTAATATTTCTCAGTGTTTTGCTATCTAATCACAATTCTCAAATAGCAAGCTGTCATCACAAAAGGCACTACCATAGTGCACTTTAGCAAAATGTCTCGCTATGATTAATGACTCTGGGATACTGTGCAGGATTAGTAATTTATAAGTAATCATTTAATTCTTGTAGTAGAATTATAACTTTAGCAAAGTGGATTAGTATAGTTTTTGCTGTTGGAATGGTTAATTTTATATTTCACATGATTTTGTTTAGTGTTCTAATGTCTTACTTTTTAACCTGCTGTTTATAGCTTAGAACAGGGGAAGGCAACCTCCGGAACTCCAGCTGTTATGAAACTACAACTCCAAGCATGCATATTTACTCTGCTCTTCTCAGTACTCTCATAGAAATGAATAGAGCATGCTGGGAATTGTAGTTTCACAAAAGCTGGAATGCCGCAGGTTGCTGATCTCTGGCTTATAACATGTATGGTACCTCCAGTAGAGGTACTGTTAGATATTCATGTCCAGTATTTTTGTTGGGCTGCTTCTCATCAAACCTCTGCAGTTCTCTCAATTTTTCAAATTCACTAAGAGGAAGTTGTTATTATTGTCTGCTATGTTTCAGAGGAGTTGCAACTTGGTCATGGTCACTGTTTTCACAAGCCTGCTAACTAACATTATTCTCACTGCTCCTCTTTCTGCTCCTCTACAGTGATTGAGTCAGTGCTAAGGCTGCAGTAATCACAGGAGCAAAAAAGGAACATCTATCTGTTCATGTAGCTGACAGCAGGGAGGAAGTAAAGGGTTGCAGTAACTAGATTCTCTGCCTACTTTACTCCATATTAAAATACAGATGTAGCCGAGATAAAATTGACTCTGATGACTCTGATAACACATGTCACATCTTGTGACAAAAGTCATTGAAATACATTGAAAGAGTTAGTTAACCTGAATGTATGCTGTAACTTAAAAGTTTTTTTTTTATGACCTATCCTCTGAATAGGTCATCAGTATCTGTTTGGTGGGGGTCTGACACCCGGGACCCCTGATGATTATCTGTTTGGTAAGGCAGCGGTGCTCCTGTGAGGACAGCAGAAAAGACTTTGTAAACAAGGAGCAATACCTTATGAAATATAGAAAATGGTGCAGAATTTCAACAAAGGCTACATTAGTAAGTGCCATATAATCATCTCACAAACACATCGGTCAATAACTAGAAAGTGGCTGACCCTTTTAATCTATATAATTTATTGTTTGTGGGGCAGGACCATAGGGTGACTCAGAGCCGCTCATAGTGTGTTCCAGAAGCTGCACAGAGAGATATTTCACTTACAGCTTCCAAAAGGATAGAAATGTCTCCTGATGCTTCAGCAATGGATGTCCAAGGGTTATATCACAAAAAGCAGGTGACAGAGACTTATTCACCCAATGTAAAATCTGTAAGACCCTCCTCTGTTATCATTTGACACTTAAAACTCTTCTAATGTGGCAGATGTGTTTTAGGGACTCTCCGAATGTGCTTTATTCTGTTTATGCATTTTCTTTTGTAAGAGGCAGTTGAGAGTTAACCGGCAGTAGCAACCAGTTGCTTGGTGGGGCTGTGCCAACCTCCTCATAGGAAGGATGACGTAGATGAGAGTAGTGTGAGACAGTCAATGTCTAGACAGTGTTGTGAGCAGATGCAAAAAGGCATAGCCCTGGATAAGAAGCAGCCAGAAAAAAGTGGAGAAAAGAGATAGAATTTACAAGGCATTCCAGCATTGCAAGAAGGTGTGAAGAAACAATAGACTGTGGAGAGATGCTGTATAAAAGACTTTAGGAGCCTCATAGCCAAGTTGTCTTGGAGAATAGAAACTTAAGGAGCCTGGACATGTATTAGGGGCAGACTGAGGTTGTCTGCTGTAGTATATTAAACGAGGTCTGGAATATTTATCCAACTGATGGTGCCCCACAGAAGAGCTGGTATATTCTTATGTACAGGACATTGGGTAGATTTATTAATCCTGTAGATGGATTAAACTTAGACCGGCTGCCTAGACCTGCACCAAATTTATCACAGTGGCTCAGGCTGGGTGATAAATCTGATGCAGGGGTAGACACTTTTGTCTAACTCTATGCTGACTATTGGTTGAATTTGTTTGCAATAGAATTTTGAGGCAGAGTTTTGGAGATATTTTGATGCAGTTCCTTGCATCGTAGGCCATGCCTCCTTTTCCTGCGAACCCCTTCCAGTTAAGCCATGTCTTCTTGTAGAGCTAGAGGCAGATAATTTCTGTAAACCTAGATGTGCAAAACTGTTCCACATTTTGGTGCAATTATGCTAAAAGCTAAATGCGCTCACATTAGTAAATGTGGTCTCCAGTTCCGTGTTCCATGAAGCATCGACCGGAATAGAGCATGCCATCAAATTCTATGTACATACCCTCAGTTCCTATTTAGAACTGGAGGTCTGAATTACACTGCTGTCTGTGATCCAATTTACTGGTGGTCTGTCTGGGCCATCCAGAGCCTGTTCACCTTGTGTGCGTTACTTCACGTAACCACTGCCCCCAACAACACCTCGGTCAGAATGACCTAGTGGGTGAGCAATTTGTTAAAATGACAATCCTCCTTCAAAGCCCCCCTCAAAGTCTATTAACTGGGCCAAATGTCTTCAGGTGTGTCATAGGGGCATGTTTAACAATCAACGATCTGTCACCAAGGGTACACTACCCAAAAGTAGCCTCTGAATGTCTTTTTATAGGGCATTGGGGGAAGCACCTTTATGCCCTCTTGTGCCAAGGCCCAGTGTCTAATAAAACACCTGTAATTATTTACAGTTACAACAGCAATCTGACATTTCTATCTGGCTGCATAATTTTTTTTGGTCAATGAGCATATATCCCTTAAGTAAAAATGTCCATTTCGGTAAATATTTGTGAAGCATCTTTTCTTGAAACTATGCAGTGTGCCATTCCTCTGTTAAGGGCTCATGCACATTACCGTTTGATGTTTTGCAGTCCGCAAATTGGGCATCTGCAAAATATGGATACCGCCCAGGCATCCACCCTCTCTGTATAGAATTTATTTTCTCCCCACCCCCCTTTCTAAATTCAAAGCATAGTGCCGGGTGCCCCCAGTATGGTGCACAGTGTGTGCATACCTAAAAAAAAATATATATACTTACCTCTGACCTGTTCCACGTTCGGTCGTCCCTTCTCACTGGCAGCATAATCACATCTTTCCGCAAGACCCGTGACCTCTAGCGCCGGGTCTCCCAGAAAGGGTGTATGTATAGGGATGTGCGGGGCTCCCGCCAGGCCCGGTCGCAATCGCACCCTCTGCGATCATTACGCCCCTGGGAATTTGTAAAATCAGTATATTATAAGCTTATTCATTTATAATTTGTAGCTTTTTTGAATAATGTGGGTCCCCGTTAACAACTTGGCAGAAAACAATAATCCATGGGGTTATATCTACTGATGAATTCTTGATTTTAGGTGGCAATGCTGTTTGATAAGATTAAAGAAATTCTGAATGATTCCATCCGCGTGTTCCTTCCTATACATTATAGAACGTGAACATCAGGTGGGAATGTAAATGGCTGCATCTGAATGTTATAATATTTGGAATAAAGTCACAGAAGATGTTTCTTTTCAACAGACCAAATAACTATGTGCTGCAGGAATTCCTGAATATTTATTCAGTATTTTGACTTCTGAAATTGATAAATTTGTGCGGACAACTACGTGTATGATTTTCCCCCCCAATTTTCTGCAGTGTTATGAACATAATTTATATGTAGGAATTACTGTGCCACCTTGAGAATTTCAGAGGGAAATCTTTATGCAAAACATCCTTACCAGGGCTGCAAAAAATCATGATGCCCAAGATATAATGAATGTAACAAGGCCATCTGGGGATATGGATTCACTGGGTAGCTAGAAGATTTTATTTTGGCAAAAACAGGCGGCAGACTCTAAACAATTATGAGTTTTCCAGTCTTAACCCTTGCAAGGGAATCCCCAGGTCACTTACGCTGTAGTACTCTCCGTTAGCAACAGATGATATGTAGCTGGATTGCCAACATGAAGTGACGATACCAAGACATCATTGTCAGGAGGAGCAGAGGTTGGTCTGTGGAACCTGGAGGAAGCAGATGCCCAGGACGGAGTTATTAGGCTGGAAATACACCTCTCCCATAGAGAATGAATAGAGTGGCAGGGCACTGCCTGCTACTCCACCAAGATGGACCCCCAATCTCAGGACCAGTGGGGGTCCCAGCATTCGAGCGCCACTGATCAGTTAGCACATCCTCTTTAAACTCTCAGTCGATCTTTATTTGGAAATTTCAGGTTCACAGAGGCACAAACTAAGCGTTTTTTTTAATCAGTTCAGTAAACTTCACAGAGGCACAATTTCTTACAGCAACAAATTGTCAGCAAACTTTGGTCAGATGGAGTGGATCCTTTCTTTTGCTTCTAGTGCCATCTGGCTGGTAGACCTAGTTGCAGGTGGCTGTGTCCTTATTATGCCCCTCAGGCTACTGAGGCCGTTAATTCTCTTGCCTGTGCTGCTGTAGTATTTCTTCCAATTCCTAAGGCCTCTTTCACACGGGCGTTGCAGGAAAATGTGCGGGTGCGTTGCGGGAACCTGCGCGATTTTTCCGCGCGAGTGCAAAACATTGTAATGCGTTTTGCACGCACGTGAGAAAAATCACAGAAGTTTGGGCTTGGGATCGGTGTTCTGTAGATTGTATTATTTCCCCTTATAACATGGTTATAAGGGAAAATAATAGCATTCTGAATACAGAATGCATAGTACAATAGGGCTGGAGGGGTTAAAAAATAAATTATTAATAATTTAACTCACCTTAATCCACTTGATCGCGCAGCCCGGCTTCTCTTCTGTCTTCTTTTTTGCTGTGTGCAGGAAAAGGACCTGTGGTAACGTCACTACGGTCATCACATGGTCCGTCACATGATCTTTTACCATGGTGATGGACCAAGTGATGACCGGAGTGACGTCACCACAGGTCCTTTTCCTGCACACAGCAAAGAAGAAGACAGAAGAGAAGCCGGGCTGCGCGATCAAGTGGATTAAGGTGAGTTAAATATTTTTTTAAATTATTTTAACCCCTCCAGCGCTATTGTACTATGCATTCTGTATTCAGAATGCTATTATTTTTCCTTATAACCATGTTATAAGGGAAAATAATAATGATCGGGTCTCCATCCCGATCGTCTCCTAGCAACCGTGCGTGAAAATCGCACCGCATCCGCACTTGTTTGCGGATGCTTGCGATTTTCACGCAGCCCCATTCACTTCTATGGGACCTGCGTTGCGTGGAAAACGCACAATATAGAGCATGCTGCGATTTTCACACAACGCACAAGTGATGCATGAAAATCACCGCTCGTGTGCACAGCCCCATAGAAATTAATGGGTCAGGATTCAGTGCGGGTGCAATGCGTTTACCTCATGCATTGCACCCGCACGGAATACTCGCCCGTGTGAAAGGGGCCTAATTCTTTACTCCAAACGGGTCTTAATTAGTCCTCTGTGGTCCCTAGGAAGGTGGCTCACAGGATTAAAAGGTCCACACGACAACTCAGGAGGTCTTAGTGCAGGAGCTACCTGCTCCATACTTCAGATTTCTCTCTCAATTCTCCGAGGTTACTTGAAGTTTCAATAAGGAGACTCCTGATTCTAGGGTTTTTGATTAATGTGAGACATCCTTTCAAAACATTACAATAATAGCCGTGAACTTACCTGACAATGCACTTCATGGACAGATTTCTTATTTCTTGGAGATGAAAGAGCTACTTTGTTTCAGGTGTACATATTGGATGACGTGAACTTCAGACATTTAGGGCATATCCTGTGGGTATGCTATAAATGTGTAGCTTGGAAAACCCCTTTCCAGGGCATCTGTCAGCATTTTTCTGGATAGGGATGAGCAAACTTGTGTTTTCGGCGTACAAGGTTCGGGATACCTAAGAATTCCGTTATGGTTTTCGCTACTACAGACCATAACTTATGGTCCGTTCTAGTGGAATCCATAACGGAATTCTTAGATAACCCGAACTTTGAATTGCGAACTTGAAAACACAAGTTCACTCATCCCTAATTCTGGACTATTATCTGCAGTAATACATGAGTAGTGCTGCAGATATCGACTCCAGATCATTATTTTTTAACTTTTTCTTTCTTAGGGTACTTTCACACTAGCGTTAGAAGAATCTGGCAGGCAGTTCCATTGCTGGAATTGCCTGCCGGATCCGGAAATCTGTATGCAAATGGATATCATTTGTTTCCAGATCCGGAACCGTCTGACAAATGCATTGAAATACCAGATCCGTCTCTCCAGTGTCATCCGGAAAAACTGATCCAGTATTTATTTTTTTCATATTTTTAAAGGTCTGCGCATGCGCAGACTGGAAAACCGGATCCATCAATGCGGCAATTTCATGAACACTTGGTAATCGATCCGGCATTAATACATTTTAATGGAAATTAATGCCGAAAGTGTCCCGGAATTTTGGCCGGAGAAAATACCGCAGCATGCTGCAGTATTTTCTCCGGCCAAATACCGTACAGGGGACGGAACGGAAAACATCCTGATGCATACTGAATGGATTGCTTTCCATTCAGAATGCATTAGGACAAAACTGATGCGTTTTTTTTCCGGTATTGAGCCCCTATGATAGAACTCAATACTGGAAAACTTTAACGCTTGTGTGAAAGTAGCCTTATCCTGCTGTTAGCACTCAAAGCTGCACTGAACGACACATTCTGGACTGCTGAGCCATGCTAACATAATGGAGAGGACTCCTGTGCACAGCTTCAACCACTGACAGTGGAGGAATGGGAGGCAGTAGGAAAAAAATAAAATTTGGCCTAAGCTCCAGGACTACAGATCTGTAGGACTACTCATTTATCAATGCAGATAATAGTCTAAGATCCTGTTGACAGATTCCCTTTAATATTTAGTTATTATTATTTATTATTAAAGCGCCATTCATTCCATAGCGCTGTACATATGAGAAGAGGTATACATACATAATACATACATAATACAGACAATTGCACTAAGCATAAACAAGACAAGTTACAAACTAGTATAGAAGGAGAGAGGGCCCTGCCCGTGAGGGCTTACAATCTACATGGTATTGGAGAAGGACACAGTAGGTGAGGGTGAAGTTCCATCAGCCTAACATAAGAAAGAGAACAAAAAAGAAGTTTGTGTAACATCTTCACTGACACATTGAAATAAACAAAAAGCAAACACATACATATTAAAACCAATATTGAATAAAGCAGCACAAAGATAAGCCACTCAGGACAGGCAACACAAATGATTTTCCTATTCACAAGTTGTGACATTTGCCTTCAGGATTTATATGCTTGAATACATTTTTGCTGAATAGTATATGAAGTCGGATCAGGTAAAGAACGGTGACATAGTGTGAATTCTGCTCACTGACATTGGTTGCAGATATTTACTCAATGCACAGGGCATTATCACCGAGTTGGCATGTGTATTACATTAAATCATGCATGTGCTACAATAATAACTCCAAGATGTATTCCCCAAGAAAAACCATGATGTCAGGACTGTGTATTTAGAAAGCAAATGTCAACTTGTATTATTATGTCTACAATAAAACCTCATTGATTAAATGTATAGTCATGGGTGTGTTGTCTTGTATGAAGAGATCTATCATTGCATCTAAATCTAAATAGGTTGTCCACCCAAACTCCATTATAGTGAACAATGCTTTCACTGCAGCCTTTTTTTGTCTTTCGTGCTTCTTTTTTTTTAAATGTAGTATACACTCACCTAAAGAATTATTAGGAACACCATACTAATACGGTGTTGGACCCCCTTTTGCCTTCAGAACTGCCTTAATTCTACATGGCATTGATTCAACAAGGTGCTGATAGCATTCTTTAGAAATGTTGGCCCATATTGATAGGATAGCATCTTGCAGTTGATGGAGATTTGAGGGATGCACATCCAGGGCACGAAGTTCCCGTTCCACCACATCCCAAAGATGCTCTATTGGGTTGAGATCTGGTGACTGTGGGGGCCATTTTAGTACAGTGAACTCATTGTCATGTTCAAGATACCAATTTGAAATGATTTGAGCTTTGTGACATGGTGCATTATCCTGCTGGAAGTAGCCATCAGAGGATGGATACATGTTCTCATTCTGTTTACGCCAAATTCAGACTCTACCATTTGAATGTCTCAACAGAAATCGAGACTCATCAGACCAGGCAACATTTTTCCAGTCTTCAACAGTCCAATTTTGGTGAGCTCGTGCAAATTGTAGCCTCTTTTTCCTATTTGTAGTGGAGATGAGTGATACCCGGTGGGGTCTTCTGCTGTTGTAGCCCATCCGCCTCAAGGTTGTGCGTGTTGTGGCTTCACAAATGCTTTGCTGCATACCTCGGTTGTAACGAGTGGTTATTTCAGTCAACGTTGCTCTTCTATCAGCTTGAATAAGTCGGCCCATTCTCCTCTGACCTCTAGAATCCACAAGGCATTTTTGCCCACAGGACTGCCGCATACTGGATGTTTTTCCCTTTTCACACCATTCTTTGTAAACCCTAGAAATGGTTGTGCGTGAAAATCCCAGTAACTGAGCAGATTGTGAAATACTCAGACCGGCCCGTCTGGCACCAACAGCCATGCCACGCTCAAAATTGCTTAAATCACCTTTCTTTCCCATTCTGACATTCAGTTTGGAGTTCAGGAGATTGTCTTGACTAGGACCACACCCCTAAATGCATTGAAGCAACTGCCATGTGATTGGTTGACTAGATAATTGCATTAATGAGAAATAGAACAGGTGTTCCTAATAATTCTTTAGGTGAGTGTATATTAAGGCCTCTTTCACAAGGGCGAGATTTCCGCACAGGTGCAATGCGTGAGGTGAACGCATTGCACCTGCACTAAATCTGGACCCATTCATTTCTATGGGGCTGTGCACATGAGCGGTGATTTTCACGCATCACTTGTGCGTTGCGTGAAAATAGCAGCATGCTCTATTTTGTGCGTTTTTCACGCAACGCAGGTCCCATAGAAGTGAATGGGGCTGCGGTGCGATTTTCACGCACGGTTGCTAGGAGACGATCGGGATGGGGACCCGATCATTATTATTTTCCATTATAACATGGTTATAAGGGGAAATAATAGCATTCTTAATACAGAATGCATAGTACAATAGGGCTGGTGGGGTTTAAAAAAATAAAAATAAATTTAACTCACCTTAATCCACTTGTTCTCGCAGCCCGGCTTCTCTTCTGTCTTCATCTGTGAGGAAAAAGACCAGTGGTGATGTCACTGCGCTTATCACATGGTCCGTCACATGATCCATTACCATGGTGATGGATCATGTGATGGACCATGTGATGAGCACAGTGACGTCACCACGGGTCCTTTTCCTCACAGATGAAGACAGAAGAGAAGACGGGCTGCGAGAACAAGTGGATTAAGGTGAGTTAGATTTTATTTATTTATTTTAAACCCCACTAGCCCTATTGTACTAAGCATTCCGTATTAAGAATGCTATTATTTCCCCTTATAACCATGTTATAAAGGGAAAATAATACAATCTACACAACACCTAACTCAAACCTGAACTTCTGTGAAGAAGTTCGGTTTTGGGTACCAAACATGCCGATTTTTCTCATGCGCGTGCAAAATGCATTACAATGTTTTGCACTCGCGCTGAAAAATCGTGCATGTTCCCACAACGCACCCACATCTTTTCCCGCAACGCCCGTGTGAAACCAGCCTAACTCTTGGCATTTCTTCAGGTGTTTTGCACCTTTTCTATAGGGGAAATATAGGATGAAGAAAACACTAGTGGACAAACACACAGATCTACTAATCCTGTTGATGACATTCACTTAGACAGAGTAAACCAGCACCAGATTTATCACAGGGGCTCAGGCTGGATGATAAATGTGTGCAGGGATAGACACTTTTCTCTGACTCTTTACCTTGGTTGGCTTACTTTGAGAATTTTATGCCAGAATTGTGCTGCATTTTTGGTGTAAAATGTTATATTTTAGGCCCCATCCCTTTCCTGTGAAGATCCATCCCTTCTACTAAGCCCCAGCCCACTTTTGAGCAAGGACAAAAAGTTTAGAAATCCTAGTTGTGCCATTTTGTGTCCCTTTTTAGATGGAGTCTCTGTACAGCATTCAAATGTATGGGGTGAAACTTGTTATCTCTGAAGTCGTGCAAGACTTTGTTGAATAACTTCGGATTATTCAACTTTAAAACAATTTTAAAACTGGGATCTGAAGTTGGCTTCAGATTCAAGTCTTAAAATGTTTTTCAAGTTTAAAAATAGAAGTCCGAAGTTATAGACCGAAGTCCCCCAAGACTACGGAGATAACGAATTTCACCTCCGTGGAGCCTATACATTTGAATGCTGTATGGAGATGGATCTCCGTACAATATTCAAACTAAGTTTTGACCAAAGCTACTACGGATATATGATCCGAAGCATGCTTCGCTCATCACTAATAACAAGCTCATAGTTACAAACGTCTTTGACAAGCAATAGGCTTAGTAGTTACAGTCTCTCAATGAGGGCACAGGCTTAGGCCCCATTCGCACGACCATATTTGTTGCTCAGCATCCGATCTGCATTTTTTGAGGATCGGATGCGCACCCATTTATTTCAGCGTGACTGCAAAAAATGTGGATAGCACTCTGTGGTACCCCTCCCAGGATTTGCTCATCCTTAAAATAAATATTCTTCATATCATGGCATATCACATTGGTGCAAGTGGCATGCATAGCATTATATGAATGCTTGCATGTTCTTGCAACAGTCCAACACTTTAACTATGTGGTATTGCCACCACACAGGGTCATTGATATTAGGTAGCATTAGTTACTACAATTTTCATTGTAAAATGTACAAGGCTGATTTCCAACACTTCATATAGCGCTCCCATAGCAGTACCCAAAAACCCCTACAGCTGATGTAACTACAATGACTCCAAGCCAAAACAGTTACAGCAACACTCTCTTTATAATAGTGACATCCAAAGTGTTGACATTGAAACGTCTGCCTACAATAGTGTTAGCCAGAGAGCCTCAGGAGCAGTGCTAGCCATAAAGCCAGAACACTGTTTCTCAAAGGGCACCAATAATAGATCCATCCACTGTAGAGTTTGCAGTGCTGGCGACTGCCCAAAACAACCAATCTAGGTCATCCAGGGGTGCAACTACCATAGTTCAAGGCCTTAGACATTTTGATGAGGACTGGAGCATGCTGGATGCTCCTCATCAAAATGTCTAAGGCTGAGAACAAGGTCTAGGTTGGACCGCAATGTTGGCCGGCAGTGACTAAATATTACATTCTCTGGATGGATTAAAAATATATTACAAAATAAAATAAGAAGTTCATGCAACAGAACCTGCAGTGCCGTGGTTTGTTCTAAATTCATGAAGATTTAATGTACCACTGAGCACCGCCTACACTCTAGAGGTGTGCCGCTCAACTCTCTTGTCTCAACTACCATAGTGGCAGACCATGCGACTGCTATGGGGCCCAGTCTTAGGTGGGATTATTGCATCTTCTACTGGAGGTGAAAACTTAATCAGGACTCAACTTTTAGCAAATGAGAACAACTTTTAGCAAATGAGACAGTGGAAAAAATGGCCCAAGGGTCATTGAAAAAAGTTTAGGCAGAAACCCTTCTGTCCTGTTTAGGGGGCCTGGCTTGATCCTTGATATGGGGCCCTTACTTCTCTATGTACGCTACTGAGGTCATCTATATCTGTAGCCTAAATAACCCCTTTAAGATTTAAATGTAAAAAATATAAATAAAACACAATTATGGCACTACATAGTATTCCATAAAAGCATTTACGCAATTCTATTGTTGATTTACTTCTTTGTCACAGCACCAAGCCGTGTTTTTTTTTAATGATTTTGGTGGTGTGGCAGTATAGTGGCTTAGTGCTATACCACTAAAGCAAAATTGTATTTTCTCCCTGGCTGTGTTCCCTTATGATGATGTCATAATGGTCTCTGTGTTAATTGACAGGTTATGCTCTTTTACGATGATGTCACAGTAGTCTCCAAGTTCATTGACAGATTGTGTTCTATTATAATGATGTCATAATAGTCTCTGTGTTAATTGACAGGTTATATTCCATTATGATGATGTCACAGTAGTCTATGTGTTCATTGGCAGATTGTGTTCCTTTATGATGATGTCACAGTAGTCTATGTGTTCATTGGCAGATCGTGTTCCTTTATGATGATGTCACATTAGTCTCCAAGTTCATTGACAGATTGTGTTCTATTATAATGATGTCATAATAGTCTCTGTGTTAATTGACAGGTTATATTCCATTATGATGACGTCACAGTAGTCTATGTGTTCATTGGCAGATTGTGTTCCTTTATAATGATGTCATAATAGTCTCTGTGTTCATTGGCAGATTGTGTTCCTTTATAATGATGTCATAATAGTCTCTGTGTTCATTGGCAGATCGTATTCCTTTATGATGATGTCACATTAGTCTCCATGTTCATTGGCAGATCGTGTTCCTTTATAATGATGTCATAATAGTCTATGTGTTCATTGGCAGATTGTGTTCCTTTATAATGATGTCATAATAGTCTCTGTGTTCATTGGCAGATCGTATTCCTTTATGATGATGTCACATTAGTCTCCATGTTCATTGGCAGATCGTGTTCCTTTATGATGATGTCACATTAGTCTCCATGTTCATTGGCAGATCGTGTTCCTTTATGATGATGTCACAGTAGTCTCCATGTTCATTGACAGATTGTGTTCCTTTATGATGATGTCACAATATCCTTTTCCTTTATTCTTTGACTGTAGTGATGTCACAATGGTGTTTTCAATAATCTGTGCCTGTGATCTACTGTGATGATGTCAACGTAATGTGATGTAAATCTCAATGTTGCATTCGACATGAGGCTGCGATGTGACAAGCTTCACTCACAAAGAATCCAACAAGAAATCTAGCACGAGACTTTGTGTGACAGTAAATTGCAGACAAGGTGCACAAATGGTTTTGATGTTGTGACTTTTGTGAGTATTGCTGTGGTACCTCACCCAGTCTTATTCATTAGTTGCACCGTAATAATCAGAGGGTAACTAGTAAATACTGGGCATGTAAGCAAACTTTTGAAAGTATCCCTCGTACTTGTGCAGATTTCACAACTGCTTTTTAGCATAGTAAAAATCTGTTTTACACTCTGCCACTTATTTGAAGCAGAACAGAGCACGCTGCAGATCTGTGTGGATTTATTTTCTGTGTGAATTATGTTTTCAAAGTCCCCATACACTTAAATTGCATTGTAGTTCCCTGCAAATCCGGCATAGATTCCTCAACTGTGAAAATGCTCTAATACAAAGGCTACTCGGTGGTCCTTCTCAGCCAATGCTTATTCACAGGTTTCAGATTTTTGCTTTCCTTTTTCCTTGGTTTGTTAAAAACTATGGCGAAAAAATGTGAGAATTTGACACAATGAACAGGACAGCTTAGCCCCAGGCCGCTTCCATTAGAAGTACGTACCATGGGTGAGTCCTCTGGACTACATAGGACGGCCACAGCTATTAGGTTAGTTAGGCTAGTTTCACACTAGTGTTAAAACTATCCAGCAGGAACAGTTTATCGTATTCGGCATCGCCAGATACTGCCTTTCCACCCCAGAACCCAATGACTTTAAAAGGGGTTATCCGAAACGATAAACTTCCACCCCATATGCCAGTTCTCTCACACAGAATATACTTACCTCGCTCACTGCGCCACTCCTGGTCCCCGCACCGCCGCTGCTGCTTCTCCACCTGCGCCAATGAAAACATCCGTGTCGAGGGGGGGAGCAGCCAATGGCAGGTGGGAATGGAGACAAGCCTCCCTAACATTGCGGGTGATGCTAGGTTGGCTCGTTCCCGTCCCCTCCTGCCATTGGCTGCTCCCTCTCCAACACCGGATGTGTCCATTGGCGCAGGGGAGAAGCAGTAGCGGCGGTGCGGGGACCAGGAGCGGCGCAGGGAGCCAGATAAGTATATTCTGTGTGAAGGGGCTGGCATATGGGGGGGGGGGGGCAGTTTATAGTTTCGGATAACCCCTTTAATAGTTCCATTATAGTCAATGGGGTCTGGCGGGTCTTTGACCCTTTCTGACTATGCTGGATATGATGACAGGAGGCTGCTGCATAGTGTTTCCTACGGAACCCCTGTCTGTAGCAGGCCTCCATAGGAAACTAGTAAAATCATCATAGACTCCATTGCATTGGAGTCTATGAGAATAGCCATCTAATGATTGCTTGTTATAGTTCCGTATGGCAACTATAAAAAAGTGTAAAACAATAAAATATATATATTTTTTAATAAAATTTTTTAAAGAAACTTTAAATCACCCCCATTCCCCCCCCAAAAAAAGGGATATCGCCACGTGCATGAATGCCCATACTATAAAAAATATAAAAATATCTTCCCCATGTGGCAAAACGGAAAAAAACATAAAAATAACCGATTTGCAGTTTTTGGTCGCTTCATTTCCCACAAAAAAATTAACTAAAAAGTGATCAAAAAGTCGTACACATATGGCAAATGGCTCTTCCTACATACTGTAGTTTGAGCAGACTTGATTCAGACCTATCTTGGCACAAGCTCTAAGGCCCCTTTCACATCAGCGAGTATTCTGCTTTAGTGCAATGGGTGATGCTAACGCATTGTGCCCGCACTGAATCCGGACCCATTCATTTCAATGGGTCTGTGTACTTGAGCGTTGTTTTTCACGCATCACTTGTGGGTTGCGTGAAAATCACAGCATGTTCTATATTCTTCATTTTTCAAAACTTGTCCACCCAAAAAAAAGCCCCCATACAGCTGAGAATGGAAAAATAAAAAAAAGTTAAGGCTGTGGGAAGGCAGGGAGCGGGAAACGAAAACGCAAAAACAAGAAAACCTCTGGGGTAGAAAGGGTTAAATTGAAATCTAGATAAGAAAGTATTTGGTTTTCTATGCTCGTTTACGATATTTATAAACAAACTCCATAATGTGCATTAAAGAGCTACCACGTGACACAATTTGCGTCTTGTAATTTTAATAAATATGGACAAAATAATTGCTTTCACACTGGAATCAATTAAGCACAACAGTTTCTTATGTGTTCCTCGCTGAGAATAATTAGGAACGTTAATGTGTTAATCAGTGTAATCCAGGCAGGAAGCACATGCAGAACACTTACCCGGGACCATGCCATTTATTAGATGACATCAACAATCATCAGATAATGACACAATTTATGTGAAATAAAATGTGAAAATGATTTTAAATTTGGCCCACCTGTTCAGCATCAGTAATAAGATAATGAGCGTAAAAAAATATTTTGACAATTTGCCATAAAACGGCATAAACTTTCCATACGGTTACCACAGTTCTCAAAAATGATTTTCCTGAATGTAGCTCGGCTGGTTAACTGGTCCTCATTGAAGAGATCCAGCAGTGTATGGAGACTTATGTGCAATGCTCCATGGGGAAAAAAAGTATGCAAATTAGCTCTCCTTCAGAAGGAAGAAGCCTCTGGTATCTAAAATCTCATATCAGCCAAACCAAAAAAGGAAGAGGAGAGCTGGTTTGCAACTACAATGTTGGTCCATAAGCTGCAACCACAATAACACATGTTCACATGAGGACCAAAGGTGGCATAACATTCTATCTCACTTTAAGGCAACATTCACACGTCAGTATTTTTCTATATCCCGATTTTCGGTCCGTTTTTTGCGGATCCGTTGTTCCTGAAAATGTTTCCGTATGTCATCCGTATGTCATCCGTTTTTTGCGGATCCGCAAAAAACGGAAACATGTATAAATTTCAATAAGCAAATAAAGTTGTTTGGATTTCTTTGAAAAAAAAAAAAAAAAAATAATAAATAAAAAAAAAATTAAAATGTAATTTCCAGGAACGGAATCCGCATAAAATGGATGACATACGTAATGACATCCGAATGTTTTTTGCGGATCCATTGACTTTGTATTGTACCAGGATCCGAATTTTGCGGAAAAGAATAGGACATGTTTTATATTTAAACGGACATGCGGAACGGAACAACGGAAACGGACAGCACACATTGTGCTGTCCGATTTTTTCCAGGACCCATTGAAAATGAATGGGTCCAGATCTGGTCCAGATCTGTTCCGCAAAAAACGGAACACATCAGGAAAGAAAAAACGGACGTGTGAATGGACCCTTAAGGAAATGCGTCACCAAAAATTGTATCTGCCAGTTAAAACCAGATAGTAACACGTCTCCTTTTTAATCTAATCTATCTTTATTTTCTGATTTTAGATTTTTTAAAATTTTAATTCCTGAACATTATTATTGGGGACGGCCATCTTGTCTGAGCTGTTTTAACAGCATTTAGAAAGCATTAAGAAAATTGCTTTACAGAAGCCCCATTTCAATAGACACAATGGTCAGGAGGGGACCTCAGTGACTTCTATGGGAGAGTTTTCTAGGCTCTGTGACCTGTGTAGAGGTCATTGTACAAGGAAAGAAGAGATAAACTATGACAATCACCTATTGTGACTGGTGGATCATGTCTTATCTATACACAGAGGTGATATCATTACAGGCAGGATTAGAATGACAGATAAGCAGATAACTGCAGTAAAGTGATCTGTATAAACCAAGAAGTGGTGTCAATTATTAGACATAGTGGCCAGTGCGAAACCTGCAGGATTTTATATTTTTTTGTTTAAATATATGGAATACATGGAAAATAAAAACAACATCATCAAAAATTCTTTAAAAATATGTTAAACATAAAAAAGTCATTTAAACAGCAGATCATTTTCGGATGACAAATTTCCTTTAAGCCAACCACTAGCTGGTATAGAGTTAGACCAAGATATCTAAACATGTATCATCCAGCCTGATCCTTGAGATAAATCTGGTTCAGGTCTAGACAGCCTGTTTGTACCATCTACAGGCTAAGGGTCCATTCACACGTCCGTTGTTCTGGGTCTGCATCCATTCCGTAAATTTGTAGAACGTGTGCAGACCCGTTCATTTCAAATGTGTGCTGTCAGCATCCGTAGTTCCATTCCGCAGCCCCGAAAAAAAAATAATAGAGGACAAGATTGTGGACAAGAATAGGCATTTCTATGATAGAGCCGGCCATGTGCAGTCTGCAAAATGCAGAACGCACATAGCCTGTAACTATGTTTTGCAGATCTGCAATTTGCGGACCACAAAACACTGACGGATGTGTGAATGGACCCTTAGTAAATCTTATTTGTTAGTAAAAGAAAATATATATTCCACAACAGACAAGTAAGGAGAGCTGACCGGTCAAAGAAGGGGATCAGATCATATAATTCGAGATTTCACCATCAAGCGTTTATCAAAGCCATAGAAAAAATCAGGGGCCTTTCTAACTGTATACTCATTTGGAGATCCTTATCTCTGCATTATGTCTATTCTCCCAGCATTTATTTCTCCACACGACATGATGAGCGGCTGTACTTCTGTACGTATGGTGCCTGGCTGAACAGAATTAACATTTGTTAATTGGGGCATAAAATGAGTCATAATCTGCAATCCAAAATGGCTATTCTAAAAATGACAAACTTATACATATCATAATTAGCAGAAGAGATTTATTACACTTCCATTAAAATGACTAGAAAATGTTTTATGTCATGGCTGGATAGAAATGTAGGCTACTCTCAGGACCATTTACTGTGTGATTTTCAGAATTTCCATATACTTGTCCGTGTGCAATATATGAGATTTGTGAGAGATGCCTAGAAATGATTATTTTTTCTGTAGACTGAATGAGCGAAACTTAAATTATTCATTCATATATATTAGAGATGAGCAAATTTCCCATTCATTTGAATGAGTCTGTCAGATTGGACCCGAATCGAAAGTGCTCCCATTGCCCTGAAAAGTTGTGTATGACAGTCTGAGGTCCAACCCCTTTCAAGCTCTGTAATGCCAAGACAGCATTAGTAATATCAAAGTGAAAGTAACATATATAGCTAGGGGTAAACGCATGCTAACTGGTGGTAAAAAAAACTGCCGGTTTAATAACACACTGCACTATTGGAGTACCCAAGATTAAGGGCATATCTGCAAATTGTTTTTTTCTAATGCAATGTTATGTATTGAATGTTATGCTATGTAGGCATCCAGCATAGCTACGTATGGATGGCACAGCCAGGGTTAATTATCCTGGCTCGGCCCTTCTAGGAGTTTTGGTGTGGGCTGGGCTACCCCTAACCAGGAGTCTAGTATTAGCAGTAAAGAACCCCCCCCCCCCCCCCCCCCCCCGATCTGATATAGATGACCTATCCTGAGGATAGAATCAAGTGTGCAGGAACAGCACTCAATGGTCCGTACTTCTTACAGGAAGATGCAGCAGCCCCGCACCAGCCGCGGATCCAATCAGCCAGAGAATATGTAAAAATCAAACAGCGGGGGCAGCATCTCCCATCATTTCATCTTTATTGAGGACTTCACAGCATACACAAAATTAGCAACGTTTCGGCTGAGGATAGGTCATCAATATTAAAATCCCAGAAAACTTCTTTGAGATATTATTGACAAAAAATATTTTTTTCTTTCAAAGAGAATAATTGGTCCTTTTTTGAATATTTTAAATATATATATTTAGTAGGCTTAAAATAATGTGGACAGTATATAAAAATTTTGGCAATATATCAACCACTATCTCATTATTGGTTCAATCATTTTTTAATAAAGATTTTTAAATCTGTATCTATGTTTCTTGTTTTAAATTAAAATTTGTTCAAAAAATGGCAAAGTTCGCACCCTGTGCTTTCAGTTTGGGAAACACGCACTGTTTGGCAGCTGTTTATTGTGGAAGGAACACTGCTCTTCTGACATGAAGTCAGAACATCAAAATTATTATTTTTGATGGTGTGTGTTCCTGCCCTACCATGGCTGTATGGACTGTAATCACTGCATTATGCGAGAACAGCTCTGTGCACCTTTCATCCTACAGATTTTTTATGATGCTGAGAGTTCACATGAGAGGATCAGCATTCAGTCAGGGGAAAACTGCTTTTATGGGGTGTTTACCAGAATGAATACATGGGTGAAATTTGCACAACTGCATTTTGTAATGGCCACCCTGGCCAGAGGTGTAGAACAAGCAGAATGTCTTTGAACGCAGTCGTTTACATAGTTCCCATAGACTCTGAATGAGACCTATGTGTAAAGTATGTCAAAAATAGGCACCCCATAAAAATAAACTAATATATATTGCATGTCCAGCTTTAACAATCAAGTATAGCTTAATAATAGGAAAGTTAAACTCATGGCAATTCTACTAAGTCGCCAGTAGATGGCAGCAGAGTGCTTAAAGCCTGAATGACATAGTACTGCAAATTAGCAAGGTAGGACTAGGAACTTTAAACACAGATCTTTGGTTCCTGGAGGACAGTATATCTTGCTATTATTCTGAGTCTCAGACTGAAGGTCATGTGTTTGTCATTGCAGGTAAGAGAACACACATTAAGGGTCCATTCACACGTCCGTGTGTGTTTTTCGGATCCAAGGATCCGCAAAACACGGACATCGGCGATGTGCGTTCTGCATTTTGCGGACCGCACATCGCCGACACTTAATAGAAAATGCCTATTCTTGTCCGCAATTGAGGACAAGAATAGGACATGTTCTATTTTTTTCAGGAACGGAATTGCCATAGAAATGAATGGGTCCGCAATTCTGTTCCGCAAAATAAAGGGCAATAAACAGGGCAAAATGATTTAATTCACATCACTGTAATCAGCTAAGGCTGCTGGTGATGCAGTGTGAGTAGATTACCCTGCACAAATGTTAGTGAAGTAAACTGATGTGTCACATGGTACTAATGCATAGTGAATGCGATTTCTATATGAGCTGATGTTAATAATTACTCTTCTATTCTACTATTTTGTTTGCTGTGATGCAGGTTCAGGAATAATAGAGCAGCACATATTAATCAATTATTATCTTTTCCAAGAAGGCTATATCTGTGTCACAACCAGACAGTTGAGAAGCTCTGACAGGAGCTTTCCAGATCCTCCTCCTTGAGTTTCTTTGTTTTGGTTAAGTTCCTCATCTCGTTAGTCTATCTCAGCTGTCATGCAGTTGGACTGATTGCTTCCCTTTAAGTTCCTCCCCATAATGCAGTAGTGTGCGGCTTATACAACTTCCTGGAGTGTGTGTGCATGCTGTTTCTATTTCCCAGTCCTCTGCAAGTTAAGTGCTGTTCCTTTATTTGTGATTTTCTGTCTGCTGGATTTTCAGGTGACCCTGACTCCCTCCGTGTCTAGTGTAGGGAGCCGGTGGTCGTGTCCCCTCACTATTGTAGGGTCTTCAGGTATTAGATAGCCAAGGTACGTGGATATGCGCCCAATCACCTTTGGGGTGTTCGCATAGGCTGAGCAATTAGGGAGAGTGGCAGGTCTCATGTAGGGGTCTCCCTTTTGTTCCTTAGTTGTGGATCCAGTGAGTAATTAATTGTATTGCATTGTCTTGTTTCCTGTACACCATCCGTGACATTATAAGCCGCCAAAACCGTCTCAAGCATGGATCCGGTTTCACTTTTGGCTGAGCG
This sequence comes from Bufo bufo, assembly GCF_905171765.1. Lineage (NCBI taxonomy): Eukaryota > Metazoa > Chordata > Amphibia > Anura > Bufonidae > Bufo > Bufo bufo. The sequence goes on from NC_053391.1 coordinate 88,629,562, forward strand.
CTTCCAGGGTCTTTCATTGGAGGTAGCTGATCTCCGTAAGACTTTTTCTCAGTTTCAAGTGACCAGTTCAGCTTGCGTTCATGGAGTTTGTTCTGAGCCTAAGATCTCGCTCCCGGATACGTTCTCTGGGGGTAGTGAGTATTTTGTGCGTTTTAGAGAGGCTTGCAAACTCCATTTTCGCCTTCTTCCCCATTCCTCTGGTGATGTAGAACGGAGGGTGGGGATCATTATATCGCTGCTCAGGGGTAACGCTCAATCCTGGGCCTTTTCGCTGCCGGAGGGGGCACGGCCCCTCCGTTCAGTGGATGAATTCTTTTTAGCCCTGGGTCAGATATATGATGATCCGGATCGTATTGCTCTGGCTGAGTCTAGACTGCGTCTGTTATGCCAGTGTAAACAATCCGCAGAGATATACTGCTCAGAATTTCGGAGATGGGCAGCTGATACTGGTTGGAATGATGCTGCACTCCGAAGTCAATTTTGCCATGGTCTTTCAGAGGGATTGAAAGATGCATTTGCCTTTCATGAGAGACCTACCTCCTTGAATTCTGCTATGTCTCAGGCCATACGTATTGACAGGCGTCTTAGAGAGAGAGGAGAGATCTCTCCTTCCTGTCATACTCAGTCCCGGGACAGTGCAGCGGTCTCATTCTGTGCGCAGGGGTCTCAGTCGCTGTCAGCCCCTTCTGAGCAGGAGCCCATGCAGCTGGGGTTGATTGCCTCTGACAATAGAAGATTCAGCCCGCATGGGAGGGTTTGTTTTTGTTGTGGAGGTATAAATTATTTGGCAAATGTTTGTCCCTCTAGGAGATTCAGGCAGTCTTCTGGGAGTAATAAAGAAACAAAAAGGAAAAAATCTTTTAAAAATGTTCCGTCTGTTACTATTGGCAGGGTTGAGGCGGAAATTGAAGGTTTTCCGTTTGCTTGTAGTTCCCGTTTTGTCCTGCCTGCTAGGGTGGCGCTAGAGAGCAAGAGCATTTTTTGTGAGATTTTTGTGGATAGTGGAGCAGCTGTCAATCTCATTGATAATCAATTTGCAATAACTCATGGTTTCCAGGTATGCACTTTGAGAAAGGATATTCCTGTTTTTGCTATTGATTCCGCTCCACTTTCTCAGAAATCATTAAAGGGCATAGTTCACAATATTCGTTTAATTGTGAGTGATGCTCATGTTGAGGATGTATCATGTTTCGTCCTTAGCGGTTTGCCTACTCCTCTAGTGTTGGGGCTACCCTGGCTCACTAAACATAACCCCACCATTGATTGGCAAGCGAGGCAAATAAATGGTTGGAGTGACTTTTGCAGAGAGAATTGCCTCATGACATCTGTTTCTGAGGTTTCTACTAAGACTGTACCACCTTTCCTCTCTGAATTTTCGGATGTCTTCTCTGAGAGTGGAGTTCAGGATTTGCCCCCGCACAGGGAGTACGATTGCCCTATTAATCTCATCTGCCTAAATCTCGTTTATACAATCTTTCCCAACCTGAGAGGGTCGCTATGCGTGCTTATATCTCTGAGAGTCTGAGAAAAGGACACATACGACCCTCGAAGTCACCTGTTGCCGCTGGTTTTTTCTTTGTTAAGAAAAAAGATGGTTCTTTAAGACCTTGTCTGGATTTCAGGGAGCTGAACAGTATCACTATTCGTGACCCTTATCCGCTTCCTCTGATCCCGGACCTGTTTAACCAGGTTGTTGGGGCTAAAGTCTTTTCCAAATTAGACCTAAGAGGGGCATACAACCTGGTCAGGGTCAGAGAAGGAGACGAATGGAAGACGGCTTTCAATACCCCTGAGGGCCATTTTGAGAATTTGGTTATGCCTTTTGGTTTGATGAATGCCCCAGCCGTTTTTCAGCATTTCGTGAACAGCATTTTTTATCATTTAATGGGAAAATTTGTATTAGTGTATTTGGATGACATTTTGATTTTTTCTCCTGATTTCAAGACTCATAAGGAACACTTACGTCAGGTCTTGCTCATCCTGCGGGAGAATAAATAATACGCGAAACTGGAAAAATGTGTGTTTGCGGTTCCAGAAATTCAATTTCTGGGGTTTCTTCTCTCCGCTTCTGGTTTTCGCATGGACCCCGAGAAGGTCCGCGCTGTGCTTGAGTGGGAGCTTCCTGAGAATCAGAAGGCGCTGATGCGTTTTTTGGGCTTTGCCAATTATTACAGGAAATTTATTTTGAATTATTCCTCTGTTGTTAAACCACTCACTGATATGACCAGAAAGGGGGTAGATTTTTCTTCCTGGTCGGTAGAGGCGCGTAAGGCCTTTTCTAATATCAAGGAGAGTTTTGCTTCCGCTCCCATCCTGGTACAACCTGATATTTTGTTACCCTTCATAGTTGAGGTTGATGCTTCTGAGGTAGGGGTGGGTGCGGTCTTGTCTCAGGGTTCCTCTCCTGCCAAATGGCAACCATGTGCCTTTTTCTCGAGGAAACTCTCCTCCGCAGAGAGAAATTATGATGTGGGAGATAGGGAATTGTTGGCCATCAAGTTGGCTTTTGAGGAATGGCGCCATTGGCTAGAGGGAGCCAGACACCCTATTACCGTGTTTACTGACCATAAAAATCTGGCCTACTTGGAGTTAGCCAAGCGTCTGAACCCGAGACAGGCCAGATGGTCTTTGTTCTTTTCAAGGTTTAATTTTGTTGTCACGTTCCGCCCTGGGGTTAAGAATGTGAAGGCAGATGCCCTGTCACGTTGTTTTCCGGGAGGTGGGAATTTTGAAGACCCGGGTCCCATTTTGGCTGAAGGTGTGGTGGTCTCTGCTCTTTTTCCTGAATTGGAGGCAGAGGTGCAGGCAGCCCAGTCAGAGGCTCCTGATCTTTGTCCTCCTGGGAGGTTGTTTGTGCCTCTCGCTTTGAGACACAAGATTTTTAAGGAACACCACGATACGGTCCTTGCTGGGCACCCGGGGGCAAGAGCCACACTGGATCTCATAGCTCGGAGATTCTGGTGGCCTGCGCTTCGTAAGTCGGTTGAGGGTTTTGTGGCAGCTTGCGAGACTTGCGCTCGTGCCAAAGTCCCTCATTCATGGCCATCAGGTCCTCTCCTTCCCTTACCCATTCCTTCCCGTCCTTGGACACATCTGTCCATGGACTTCATAACGGACTTGCCTCGTTCCTCGGGGAAGACTGTGATTCTGGTGGTGGTGGACCGTTTTAGCAAAATGGTGCATTTCATCCCTTTTGCTGGTTTGCCCAATGCTAAGACGCTGGCGCAGGCATTTATTGACCACATTGTCAAATTGCATGGTATTCCTTCAGACATAGTCTCTGATAGGGGCACGCAGTTTGTTTCCAGATTCTGGAAGGCTTTCTGTTCTCGCTTGGGAGTTCGGTTGTCATTCTCTTCTGCTTTCCACCCGCAGTCAAATGGCCAGACGGAGCGCGTCAATCAGAATCTGGAGACATATCTGCGCTGTTTTGTGGCGGAGAATCAGGAGGATTGGTGTTCTTTTTTGTCCCTTGCTGAGTTTGCTTTAAATAACCGTAGTCAGGAGTCCTCTGATAAGTCACCATTTTTTGGTGCACATGGGTTTCATCCGCAGTTTGGGACTTTCTCGGGAGAGGGGTCTTCTGGTTTATCTGATGAGGACAGATTCTCCTCGTCTTTGTCATCTATTTGGCTAAAGATTCAGGATAATCTAAAGAGCATGAGTGAGAGATATAAGCGTGTGGCAGATAAGAGACGTGTGCCTGGTCCGGACCTGAATGTTGGTGATCTGGTGTGGTTGTCTACCAAGAATATCAAATTGAAGGTTCCCTCCTGGAAGTTGGGTCCTAGGTTTATTGGGCCTTACAAGATCCTGTCTGTCATCAATCCTGTTGCCTACCGTCTTGATCTTCCTCAGACTTGGAAGATCCATAATGTTTTTCATAAGTCCTTATTGAAACCTTATGTTCAACCTATTGTACCCTCGCCTTTGCCTCCTCCTCCGATTATGGTTGATGGAAATCTTGAATTTCAGGTCTCTAGGATTGTGGATTCTCGTCTTGTCCGCGGTTCCCTCCAGTACCTCGTTCATTGGGAGGGTTATGGTCCTGAGGAGAGGATGTGGGTCCCAGTGACGGACATTAAGGCCACTCGTCTCATCAGGGCTTTCCATAGGTCCCATCCTGAGAAGGTGGGCCCTGAGTGTCCGGAGTCCACTCGTAGAGGGAGGGGTACTGTCACAACCAGACAGTTGAGAAGCTCTGACAGGAGCTTTCCAGATCCTCCTCCTTGAGTTTCTTTGTTTTGGTTAAGTTCCTCATCTCGTTAGTCTATCTCAGCTGTCATGCAGTTGGACTGATTGCTTCCCTTTAAGTTCCTCCCCATAATGCAGTAGTGTGCGGCTTATACAACTTCCTGGAGTGTGTGTGCATGCTGTTTCTATTTCCCAGTCCTCTGCAAGTTAAGTGCTGTTCCTTTATTTGTGATTTTCTGTCTGCTGGATTTTCAGGTGACCCTGACTCCCTCCGTGTCTAGTGTAGGGAGCCGGTGGTCGTGTCCCCTCACTATTGTAGGGTCTTCAGGTATTAGATAGCTGAGGTACGTGGATATGCGCCCATCCACCTTTGGGGTGTTCGCATAGGCTGAGCAATTAGGGAGTGTGGCAGGTCTCATGTAGGGGTCTCCCTTTTGTTCCTTAGTTGTGGATCCAGTGAGTCATTAATTGTATTGCATTGTCTTGTCACCGGGATTTTGTGTATAGAGCTGAGGACATGGGTTGCTAGATGGCCGCTAGCACATCCGCAATACCCAGTCCCCATAGCTCTGTGTGCTTTTATTATGTAAAAAAACTGATTTGATACATATGCAAATTAACCTGAGATGAGTCCTGTCCCTGACTCATCTCACATACAGGACTCATCTCAGGTTAATTTGCATATGTATCAAATCATTTTTTTTACACAATAAAAGCACACAGAGCTATGGGGACTGGGTATTGCGGATGTGCTAGCGGCCATCTAGCAACCCATGTCCTCAGCTCTATACACAAAATCCGGGTGACAGGTTCCCTTTAAGGCCTCCGATGCCAGCATGGCGAAGGAAAAAACCTGGCGCCATTATATGCGGATGGTTAACGGGGTAATGGATGAACTGATCGAAACTGAAAGTGAGGAGACGGTGAGACAATTTCTGCAAGCAACAAATGATTCATTAGCGAGCTAGAGAAGAAGAGTGACAATGCGGAAGTCCAAACCTTCAGTGAGAAAGACCCCCAAGCAGAACAGCAATTAGCCGACTTGAAACAGCAGTATCACACTATGCAGGAGAAGTTCCAGGAAACATCCAGAATAATTGAGAAACAGATTAAGGAGCTGAGTACCAAAAGTAAAGACTCAAGTGACAGTCAGCCAAAACCAGAGCCAGCTCCGCTTACTCAGAGGCTACACCATGGTAGCTTGCCAATCAGAAAATACTTCAACATCACAGGCCAGATTGGAGAAAAAGAGCAGAAGGATAAGCTGTCCTACACCAATCTGATGCACCAAATTGACCTGGGACTACAGAAAGGGTATCCTGAGACTGAGATCATCGAAGCAGTGGTCAAAGCTATTAGCCCTGGTCTAAGTCTCTGAGGTAAGCTGGAGATGAAAAATGGACTCTAGTGCAACTTAGACAAATCTTGAAAAGTCACTACAAGGAGGAGAATGCCTCCGAACTATACCAGCAACTCCTCAACATTTACCAGAAGAGCAATTAAACTCCCCAGAATTTCGACTGAATTGAAAGATCAGTTGCTATTTGTCTCCCAAGGGGAAGGCTCGGATGAACATTTCTGGACTGAGCTGATACAGAAGAAATTTCTAAGGTCAGTGGGTATGGGACTGAGAAATGATCACATCAAATTCCAATTAAAGCAGTATTTAGATGACCCTTCCATTCCAGATGAGGTGCTCATAGAGAAAACGAATGAAGCCGCTAACATGGAGATGGAAAGGGAACAGAAGCAAAAGAAATCTCAGCATAGCAGTTCAACCAAAGGGAAAGAATGTCAGTCCAACGCCTTACAGTGTCCTTAGGAACCAAGTGTCCAGATGACAACTGCCGACACAACACCTTGGTCTCCATCACAGGCAAGTAGCCCAATGATTCAACAGCTGTCTAAGAGCAACTCTGAACTGGAAAAGCTGATGCTACAGATGCAAAAAGAGATGATAGAGATGAAGTCACTTATCCAAGATTCGAGAACCCGACAAGACCGTGAATTCCGATTGCCTCAGGTAACAGGGGATACGAGCAAAGGATGTTGTCAATCCTGTAAGAGGACCAGTCAGAGAAGTGCCTGTGATGATTGCTTCACCTGTGGATGATCTGGACATAGAGCAAGGGATTGCCAAATGCCCAGACCAAACCAGTTAAACGGGAGAGGGTTGCTGTCATGGGACCGACAGTAACCTGTCCTAGAACCAACCCTGTGTCCCAAAGTGCTACTCTTGTCGGTAGCAAACCAGCAAGCTCCAAAACCACCATCAGTGCCGCGGCTGGTAGGGGAAATCCAAACTCCTTTCAAAGAGTTCTCAACAGCTATAACCAAAGATCCCTTCAGATGGCTGAGCAAGTACCAACTCACATGGATGGCATTACCATGAGACCGAATAGCAAGGTACTGAGTCTCGTTGGAAAAAGGTGCCTTGTGAACTGTGAAATAGACAATACTCCTGTCCAAGCCCTATGGAACACCAGCTCTCAGGTAAGCATTATCAATGAGAACTGGAGACAGCGGGTTCTGCCACATACAGTGCTCCGATCTTTTGAAGAATTGCTGGGGCCAGGAGTCCTCCTTGGGAAGGCAGCCAACGATACTGAAATTCCTTTCTCTGGGTGGATTGAGGTAGTTTTTCAACTAACAGCGGGAAGTAACAACACCAAACAGCTAATAGTGCCATTTGTGGTATCGGCAGAATGGAAAGTCGCAGAGACGCCAATCATTGGGTATAATGTCATAGAAGAACTCTTCAAGGAGATAGCGGTCAAGAGAAGGAGAACCATTGCAGGGTTCGTGGATCTACTAGGAACCGCCTTGGAATTGCCAAACTCCAAAGCAGAAGTCCTGGTGAGTCAACTACAAGCCAGCCTGAAAGAAACTGGTGGTACTGCACTAAAGACTGGTACCAAGAGCCAAATAATTCCGGCAAACACTGTGACGTATCTCAGATGCAGGGCTCATGCCAAACCAGCTTTGCAAGATCCTACGGTCTTGTTTACACCCGATGAGGCTCATGATGTGCCAGAAGGACTGTATATCGGGGAGACGTTAGTGTCACACAAAAAGGGACAATTCTCCAAACTATCCATTCTGGTTTGGAACACCACCAAGCGAGACGTTATCTTACCAAGTTAGACTAGGATTGGGTGCCTCGAGCCCATCAAGACAATATACCCCGCTCAGGTGAAACCAAGAGAATCAGTGAGTGTGGCAACTCACTCGGTGACTCATAGTCAACAGTCATACAGATCAGAGCTCGAGTCAAACACGAGTCAGTCACCGGTAAGCTATGCTCATTGAGAACACTGGGATCCTCCACCAGTACCTATAGAACACCTACCGGAGGAAGATCAACAGATAGTCAAGACCATGCTAAGGGAGGAATGTCACACCTTCGCTAAAGATGATTCTGACGTCGGATGCATCCCTTCTCTACAATTACAACTGCGCCTCAAAGACAATACACCGGTTAGAAAAACTTACATGTCTGTGCCACTACACCAGGAGGTGAAAGAACATCTGTAGGATCTGCTGAACTGAAGATGGATTGCAGAGTCAAAATCATCATACTCTTCACCCATTATGTGTGTGAGAAAGAAGTATGGTAGTTTAAGACTGTGTTGCGACTACAGGGAGTTAAACCAGAAGTCCATCCCAGACCGCCATCCAATCCCTAGGATCCCTAGGATCCTAGGATGCTGGACAGCCTAGGAGGAAGTTCATGGTTTTTGGTGTTAGACCAAGGGAAAGCCTACCATCAAGGATTTGTAGAAGAATCCAGTCGACCACTGACTGCCTTCATCACACCGTGGGGTCTGTATGAGTGGATCAGAATCCCCTTTGGCCTTAGCTCTGCGGAAGTTGAATTTCAACGCAGCATGGAAACTTGTCTAATGGGACTGAGGGATGAGGTCTGTCTACCGTACCTAGATGACAACCTGGTTCACAGCAGATCATTCCAAGAACATGTGGAACATGTCCGGTTGGTACTGAAACGGTATCAGAAACATGGAGTTAAGTTGACAGCAAGGAAATGTGAACTCTTCCAAAAAAAGTCAGATTCTGGGGTAAGATCGTGTCCAAAGATGGCCATTCCATGGATCTAGCAGACATTGCTCCTGTGCTGGCCTTGAGGAACAACCAGCCAAAGACCGTTGGAGAACTCAGGAAGTTATTAGGATTAATTTCCTACTATCGTCCTTACATCCAAAACTTTTCTAGGATTGCAAAACCCCTGTATGAATTACTATCAGTGGATACAACAACTAAGAGAGCATCAGTACCGGCTCACCAACCCAAGAAGAATAAAAAGCCATCACCAAAACTAAAAGGTTAACAACTTTCTCATCAGTCTATAGTCTGGACTGACCACCACCAGGTAGTAATGGATCGGCTTATTGAGGCCTTAACTCATCCTCCAGTTATGGGTTACCCGGACTACAGCAAATCTTTTGTTCTACACTGTGATGCCTTGCAAAAAGGACTAGGAGCTGTGTTGTACCAAGAGCAGGAGGAAAAGTTAAAAGTAATTGCTCACGGGTCTAGGACTCTCACACCTGCCGAGAAGAACTATTACATGGATTCAGGAAAACTAGAATTCCTAGCGATGAAGTGGGCCATATGTAAAAGGTTCCGAGACTACCTATACTACTGTCCATCCTTTGTAGTCTATACTGACAACTATCCACTAACTTATGTCCTAACCACGGCTAAACTAAACGCAACAGGCCACCGATGGGTTGCAGAACTAGCTGACTTTAATTTCACTATCCACTATAGTCCAGGATAGAGAAGTGCGGCTGCGGATGCACTCTCCCATATGCCACTAAGTCCTGAACAATACATGCAACAGTGTTCGCAAGATGTCGACCCTAAAGTCATCAGTTGCAATACCCAAGCACTTCAAGTGCGACAGAAAGAAGAAACGCCTTGTCTGTGTCCATTAACCATCGCAAATACAATATCATCAATAGATGGTACCCAAAAGAAGGTAGCTCAAATACATAAAGAGACCATCAGGACAGCACAAAAACAAGACTGCTCTGCACGCAAACCCATTGTAATATCCTAGTGCTATACATTAAATTTTTATAAATATTGTATCAAGACCATTTTTTATATATATTTTTTTATATATTTTTTATATTTTTCATATTTCTATATATAATACATTTTTGTAAATTTTTATAGATCTTCTCTACTGTTTTCACCTCACAATACTATCGCTATAGGTTTTTATGGATACTTGTCCCAAATATTTATTCAAAATATGTAGTTTTTTCTTTAATAAAATAAACGTTTTTTTATATACTTTATGCACATTTGGATTATATATTTTATGTACATTTGGATTATGTCCTTTTTAGATACCATTTTAGGTGCTAGCAGCAAAAACGCAGCATAAACGCAGCAATACCGCAAGGTTACAAATTGCGTTTTTTGTACTAATGGAACAAGCACCTACGAAACCAATACTGTATGGATGCATAAATAGATGAATGATTGCTAACAATGAAAAATTGTATTTGATATCAGATACAACAAAATGGAAAGTGGAGCATATTTGCGAGACAGATATATTCAGGAGACTTCTGGAATGGAATCCATGCCGGCTTTTACAGCGAACATTATTTTAGGTATAAAAGAGGTCATTTTTGGGGGAGTCCGATTACCACTGAGGAAGGGGACATCTCAACCCCGAAACACGTCTGGTCAGACCCCCCAAGAAAATGTGAGTGCACCACATTGACCGAGCAAAGGAACAGTGCCAAAACCGATTTAAAACTCTGCGTGAAAGGTGGTAGTCAAACGGAGTCCGGATCCAAACAAGCGGGCTCACGTGCAGTGACTAAACGACGCGGTGAATACACTATCTGCGAGACTGAAGGAGGAGATCCGAGCGAGGTCCGCAGGACGGCAGAAGCTTACAAACACCGGTAATATTGTTTTAATACGAAAAGCCGGTGGAATTATTATAAGCCCTAACACTGACCTTAAGCGGGACGCCGCCAGGTCAGTAATATAGTGGGACTCTGCCGCTTACAATTGGACATTACTGTTCCAACAAGTCCGGCCAAGGATTTAAGGCTATGCGTTATTATTGACTATTGAAAACACTGAAAACTCTGTTACTGATCCGGCTCTCTGTTGTTCATCGGAGCAATCAGAGGAATTTGAGTCACCTTGACACTATTGTCGCCAACATTGCTGCTACAATTGAACTATGCTGCTACATCTAGTCTATGCCGTCATTTAACTTTTCTCATTTTAAGTGAAAGTTTATTAACTGAATCATTTTAAGTGAAATTTTATCAACTGAAGCATTTTATTTTATCTTATTTATAGGCTCTAATCTCTCTTAATTGTTCAGTTCAGTGTTGCATGTTTGCCCTGGATGGTCCGTATTAGTTTTTTTACTATGCTTCTTTAGGTGCAATCTCCAGTATGTCGATCCCTAAAGGTCTAATGATAAATAAGATTCCAGCACAAGATATAAGTAATATTGAATTCAATAAAGAATGGGAGAATCTATTGCATGAGAATCTGTTGCATGTACGAAACTGGTAATAAAAAGACGCATAGAAATATTGGAGGAAACTACCAAACAAATTTCTGACTTGAAAGTAGTAGTGGAAAAAATCACTAAAAATGAAGAATTCAATACATTACAGACTAAAGTATGTAACAGTCTAGATAAAATAGAACGAGAGATAATAGAGAAAAAAGTGAAAAAACAAAATTTTAAGAGAAGAGGAAGAATTGAAAGGGATGAAAGAAATAGGGAAGAAGGAGAGGAACACACAACGGAAGTGGAGGCAGTTAGAAGCATTGGAAAGGAAGGGAATACTAGCGAAAAGGAGCCAACGAGAAATGGCAACTTTAATATACCTACTCACAATAGATTTGAAGTGTTGGAGGAAAGAGATCATTTTTTAGACCGCACCCCACCACACCACCGAACACGAATAAGACAGAGATCACCCCCACTGAGGACACAAACCACACAAAGAAACACTCACACAGATCACCAGTACAACTTGAGAAACAAAACTCAGAATGCTCAACAAGTTTACAGAACACCAACAACGAGAGGGACACTCAATTCACAGGACGATTATCACAATCACAATTACCACCACAGGGTGAGATATCACGAATCAGAAAGAGGAAGACAAGAAGAGGAGCAAGAAAAAAGACACTACCATCACAGACAACACCACCCGTAATCACCAATGATGCCATTATAAATTTGAGCTCAGTCACTTTGCTAGATACCCAGAACCAACTACTGAATAAGGGCCTCAAATTTGCGCCCACAAAACCCCTCAATAAATTTGAAACCTTTATTGGGGTGGAAAAATTTATAAGAAAGTTATGCTTGAAAAAATACTTTTTAAAGAACCAGCTGAACCGAGAAACTAATTCTATCAACCATAATGACACATTTATTCATACTACTAAAATAAGTAAAAAACTATCCACGAAACGAATTAAGTCAGGAAATGATCTCCTAAAGGAATGTGTGTTGAAAGACATAAAAAATATTAAAAATAACACTAAATATAAACATAATAATTTGACACAAAGAGAAATCGCAACACTTAAACTTTTACAAAAAGAGAAAAATATCGTAATTAGTCCGGCAGGTAAGGGAGGATCCATAGTAATTCAGGATGTAGAAAAATACAACATGGAATGTTTACGTCAATTGGCAGACACCAGTACATATCAAAAACTATTAAAGGAATACAAATACCCACAGATACCAGCCTTTTACTGTATTCTAGGGATGAGCGAACCCGAACTGTATAGTTCGGGTTCGTACCGAATTTTGGGGTGTCCGTGACACGGACCCGAACCCGAACATTTTCGTAAAAGTCCGGGTTCGGGTTCGGTGTTCGGCGCTTTTTGAAAGGCTGCAAAGCAGCCAATCAACAAGCGTCATACTACTTGCCCCAAGAGGCCATCACAGCCTTGCCTACTATTGGCATGGCTGTGATTGGCCAGTGCAGATTGTGACCCAGCCTCTATATAAGCTTGGGTCACGTAGCGCTGCACGTCACTCTGCTGATTCAAGCATAGAGAGAGGTTGCAGCTGCGATGTTAGGGCGAGATTAGGCAGATTAACTCCTCCAAAAGACTTCATTCTGTGATCGATCTGCAGCTGTGGATCATTGAAGTGCTATTATTGACTTGCTCACTTTTTTAAAGGCTGCCCAGAGCGTTTTTAGATCACTTGTTTTCTGGGGTGATCGGCGGCCATTTTGTGACTTGTGGTGCGCCAGCACGAGCTATCACCAAGTGTATTTAACCATCAATAGTGTGGTTATTTTGTGCTATATCCTACATCAGCTGCAGGCTGAGCCTGTGTCACCGAAGTGCATTTAACCATCAACAGTCTGGTTATTTTTTGGCCATATACTACATCAGCTGCAGGCTGAGCCTGTTTCACCCAAGTGCATTTAACCATCAACAGTCTGATTATTTTTTGGCCATATACTACATCAGCTGCAGGCTGAGCCTGTGTCACCCAAGTGCATTTAACCATCAACAGTGTGGTTATTTTTTGGCAATATATTACATCAGGGGCAAGTTGAGCCTGTCACCCAGCGCCTAAAAAATAGACCTGACATTTCTATTCAACCAAATCTGCACAGTTTTAGCTGGTCAAGTTATTTGTAGTGACCGTAAAAGCAGACTTTTTGTTCTGGGTTGAAAAAGCATTCCCAAATTTGCCATTCTGAAAATAACTAGTTTGTGGTATTTGAGGCCTACTTGAAATCTATCCCAAAAAGAAAATCTTACATTGAAGTTATTGATAGTGTCATTCAGAAAAACCTAAGACACACGCTAGCATGCTGATAGAAGTGTCATTCTGTGATTAAACCTATAACTGTCACACAGCGCAAAAAAAAACAGGTCTCACATCTCTATTCAACCAAATCTGCACAGTTTTAGCTGGTCAAGTTATTTGTAGTGACCGTCAAAGCAGACTTTTTGTTCTGGGTTGAAAAAGCATTCCCAAATTTGCCATTCTGAAAAAAACTAGTTTGTGGTATTTCAGGCCTACTTGAAATCTATCCCAAAAAGAAAATCTTACATTGAAGTTATTGATAGTGTCATTTAGAAAAACCTAAGACACACGCTAGCGTGCTGATAGAAGTGTCATTCTGTGATTAAACCTATAACTGTCACACAGCGCCTAAAAAATAGACCTGACATTTCTATTCAACCAAATCTGCACAGTTTTAGCTGGTCAAGTTATTTGTAGTGACCGTAAAAGCAGACTTTTTGTTCTGGGTTGAAAAAGCATTCCCAAATTTGCCATTCTGAAAATAACTAGTTTGTGGTATTTCAGGCCTACTTGAAATCTATCCCAAAAAGAAAATCTTACATTGAAGTTATTGATAGTGTCATTCAGAAAAACCTAAGACACACGCTAGCGTGCTGATAGAAGTGTCATTCTGTGATTAAACCTATAACTGTCACACAGCGCAAAAAAAAACAGGTCTCACATCTCTATTCAACCAAATCTGCACAGTTTTAGCTGGTCAAGTTATTTGTAGTGACCGTCAAAGCAGACTTTTTGTTCTGGGTTGAAAAAGCATTCCCAAATTTGCCATTCTGAAAATAACTAGTTTGTGGTATTTCAGGCCTACTTGAAATCTATCCCAAAAAGAAAATCTTACATTGAAGTTATTGATAGTGTCATTCAGAAAAACCTAAGACACACGCTAGCGTGCTGATAGAAGTGTCATTCTGTGATTAAACCTATAACTGTCACACAGCGCAAAAAAAAACAAGTCTCACATCTCTATTCAACCAAATCTGCACAGTTTTAGCTGGTCAAGTTATTTGTAGTGACCGTCAAAGCAGACTTTTTGTTCTGGGTTGAAAAAGCATTCCCAAATTTGCCATTCTGAAAATAACTAGTTTGTGGTATTTCAGGCCTACTTGAAATCTATCCCAAAAAGAAAATCTTACATTGAAGTTATTGATAGTGTCATTCAGAAAAACCTAAGACACACGCTAGCGTGCTGATAGAAGTGTCATTCTGTGATTAAACCTATAACTGTCACACAGCGCAAAAAAAAAACAGGTCTCACATCTCTATTCAACCAAATCTGCACAGTTTTAGCTGGTCAAGTTATTTGTAGTGACCGTCAAAGCAGACTTTTTGTTCTGGGTTGAAAAAGCATTCCCAAATTTGCCATTCTGAAAATAACTAGTTTGTGGTATTTCAGGCCTACTTGAAATCTATCCCAAAAAGAAAATCTTACATTGAAGTTATTGATAGTGTCATTCAGAAAAACCTAAGACACACGCTAGCGTGCTGATAGAAGTGTCATTCTGTGATTAAACCTATAACTGTCACACAGCGCAAAAAAAAACAGGTCTCACATCTCTATTCAACCAAATCTGCACAGTTTTAACTGGTCAAGTTATTTGTAGTGACCGTCAAAGCAGACTTTTTGTTCTGGGTTGAAAAAGCATTCCAAAATTTGCCATTCTGAAAATAACTAGTTTGTGGTATTTGAGGCCTACTTGAAATCTATCCCAAAAAGAAAATCTTACATTGAAGTTATTGATAGTGTCATTCAGAAAAACCTAAGACACACGCTAGCGTGCTGATAGAAGTGTCATTCTGTGATTAAACCTATAACTGTCACACAGCGCAAAAAAAAACAGGTCTCACATCTCTATTCAACCAAATCTGCACAGTTTTAGCTGGTCAAGTTATCTGTAGTGACCGTCAAAGCAGACTTTTTGTTCTGGGTTGAAAAAGCATTCCCAAATTTGCCATTCTGAAAATAACTAGTTTGTGGTATTTCAGGCCTACTTGAAATCTATCCCAAAAAGAAAATCTTACATTGAAGTTATTGATAGTGTCATTCAGAAAAACCTAAGACACACGCTAGCGTGCTGATAGAAGTGTCATTCTGTGATTAAACCTATAACTGTCACACAGCGCCTAAAAAATAGACCTGACATTTCTATTCAACCAAATCTGCACAGTTTTAGCTGGTCAAGTTATTTGTAGTGACCGTAAAAGCAGACTTTTTGTTCTGGGTTGAAAAAGCATTCCCAAATTTGCCATTCTGAAAATAACTAGTTTGTGGTATTTCAGGCCTACTTGAAATCTATCCCAAAAATAAAATCTTACATTGAAGTTATTGATAGTGTCATTCAGAAAAACCTAAGACACACGCTAGCGTGCTGATAGAAGTGTCATTCTGTGATTAAACCTATAACTGTCACACAGCGCAAAAAAAAACAGGTCTCACATCTCTATTCAACCAAATCTGCACAGTTTTAGCTGGTCAAGTTATTTGTAGTGACCGTCAAAGCAGACTTTTTGTTCTGGGTTGAAAAAGCATTCCCAAATTTGCCATTCTGAAAATAACTAGTTTGTGGTATTTCAGGCCTACTTGAAATCTATCCCAAAAAGAAAATCTTACATTGAAGTTATTGATAGTGTCATTCAGAAAAACCTAAGACACACGCTAGCGTGCTGATAGAAGTGTCATTCTGTGATTAAACCTATAACTGTCACACAGCGCCTAAAAAATAGACCTGACATTTCTATTCAACCAAATCTGCACAGTTTTAGCTGGTCAAGTTATTTGTAGTGACCGTAAAAGCAGACTTTTTGTTCTGGGTTGAAAAAGCATTCCCAAATTTGCCATTCTGAAAATAACTAGTTTGTGGTATTTCAGGCCTACTTGAAATCTATCCCAAAAAGAAAATCTTACATTGAAGTTATTGATAGTGTCATTCAGAAAAACCTAAGACACACGCTAGCGTGCTGATAGAAGTGTCATTCTGTGATTAAACCTATAACTGTCACACAGCGCAAAAAAAAACAGGTCTCACATCTCTATTCAACCAAATCTGCACAGTTTTAGCTGGTCAAGTTATTTGTAGTGACCGTCAAAGCAGACTTTTTGTTCTGGGTTGAAAAAGCATTCCCAAATTTGCCATTCTGAAAATAACTAGTTTGTGGTATTTCAGGCCTACTTGAAATCTATCCTAAAAAGAAAATCTTACATTGAAGTTATTGATAGTGTCATTTAGAAAAACCTAAGACACACGCTAGCGTGCTGATAGAAGTGTCATTCTGTGATTAAACCTATAACTGTCACACAGCGCCTAAAAAATAGACCTGACATTTCTATTCAACCAAATCTGCACAGTTTTAGCTGGTCAAGTTATTTGTAGTGACCGTAAAAGCAGACTTTTTGTTCTGGGTTGAAAAAGCATTCCCAAATTTGCTATTCTGAAAATAACTAGTTTGTGGTATTTCAGGCCTACTTGAAATCTATCCCAAAAAGAAAATCTTACATTGAAGTTATTGATAGTGTCATTCAGAAAAACCTAAGACACACGCTAGCGTGCTGATAGAAGTGTCATTCTGTGATTAAACCTATAACTGTCACACAGCGCAAAAAAAAACAGGTCTCACATCTCTATTCAACCAAATCTGCACAGTTTTAGCTGGTCAAGTTATCTGTAGTGACCGTCAAAGCAGACTTTTTGTTCTGGGTTGAAAAAGCATTCCCAAATTTGCCATTCTGAAAATAACTAGTTTGTGGTATTTCAGGCCTACTTGAAATCTATCCCAAAAAGAAAATCTTACATTGAAGTTATTGATAGTGTCATTCAGAAAAACCTAAGACACACGCTAGCGTGCTGATAGAAGTGTCATTCTGTGATTAAACCTATAACTGTCACACAGCGCCTAAAAAATAGACCTGACATTTCTATTCAACCAAATCTGCACAGTTTTAGCTGGTCAAGTTATTTGTAGTGACCGTAAAAGCAGACTTTTTGTTCTGGGTTGAAAAAGCATTCCCAAATTTGCCATTCTGAAAATAACTAGTTTGTGGTATTTCAGGCCTACTTGAAATCTATCCCAAAAAGAAAATCTTACATTGAAGTTATTGATAGTGTCATTCAGAAAAACCTAAGACACACGCTAGCGTGCTGATAGAAGTGTCATTCTGTGATTAAACCTATAACTGTCACACAGCGCAAAAAAAAAACAGGTCTCACATCTCTATTCAACCAAATCTGCACAGTTTTAGCTGGTCAAGTTATTTGTAGTGACCGTCAAAGCAGACTTTTTGTTCTGGGTCTAAAAAGCATTCCCAAATTTGCCATTCTGAAAATAACTAGTTTGTGGTATTTCAGGCCTACTTGAAATCTATCCCAAAAAGAAAATCTTACATTGAAGTTATTGATAGTGTCATTCAGAAAAACCTAAGACACACGCTAGCGTGCTGATAGAAGTGTCATTCTGTGATTAAACCTATAACTGTCACACAGCGCAAAAAAAAACAGGTCTCACATCTCTATTCAACCAAATCTGCACAGTTTTAGCTGGTCAAGTTATTTGTAGTGACCGTCAAAGCAGACTTTTTGTTCTGGGTTGAAAAAGCATTCCCAAATTTGCCATTCTGAAAATAACTAGTTTGTGGTATTTCAGGCCTACTTGAAATCTATCCCAAAAAGAAAATCTTACATTGAAGTTATTGATAGTGTCATTCAGAAAAACCTAAGACACACGCTAGCGTGCTGATAGAAGTGTCATTCTGTGATTAAACCTATAACTGTCACACAGCGCCTAAAAAATAGACCTGACATTTCTATTCAACCAAATCTGCACAGTTTTAGCTGGTCAAGTTATTTGTAGTGACCGTAAAAGCAGACTTTTTGTTCTGGGTTGAAAAAGCATTCCCAAATTTGCCATTCTGAAAATAACTAGTTTGTGGTATTTCAGGCCTACTTGAAATCTATCCCAAAAAGAAAATCTTACATTGAAGTTATTGATAGTGTCATTCAGAAAAACCTAAGACACACGCTAGCGTGCTGATAAAAGTGTCATTCTGTGATTAAACCTATAACTGTCACACAGCGCAAAAAAAAAACAGGTCTCACATCTCTATTCAACCAAATCTGCACAGTTTTAGCTGGTCAAGTTATTTGTAGTGACCGTCAAAGCAGACTTTTTGTTCTGGGTTGAAAAAGCATTCCAAAATTTGCCATTCTGAAAATAACTAGTTTGTGGTATTTGAGGCCTACTTGAAATCTATCCCAAAAAGAAAATCTTACATTGAAGTTATTGATAGTGTCATTCAGAAAAACCTAAGACACACGCTAGCGTGCTGATAGAAGTGTCATTCTGTGATTAAACCTATAACTGTCACACAGCGCCTAAAAAATAGACCTGACATTTCTATTCAACCAAATCTGCACAGTTTTAGCTGGTCAAGTTATTTGTAGTGACCGTAAAAGCAGACTTTTTGTTCTGGGTTGAAAAAGCATTCCCAAATTTGCCATTCTGAAAATAACTAGTTTGTGGTATTTCAGGCCTACTTGAAATCTATCCCAAAAAGAAAATCTTACATTGAAGTTATTGATAGTGTCATTCAGAAAAACCTAAGACACACGCTAGCGTGCTGATAGAAGTGTCATTCTGTGATTAAACCTATAACTGTCACACAGCGCAAAAAAAAACAGGTCTCACATCTCTATTCAACCAAATCTGCACAGTTTTAGCTGGTCAAGTTATTTGTAGTGACCGTCAAAGCAGACTTTTTGTTCTGGGTTGAAAAAGCATTCCCAAATTTGCCATTCTGAAAATAACTAGTTTGTGGTATTTCAGGCCTACTTGAAATCTATCCCAAAAAGAAAATCTTACATTGAAGTTATTGATAGTGTCATTCAGAAAAACCTAAGACACACGCTAGCGTGCTGATAGAAGTGTCATTCTGTGATTAAACCTATAACTGTCACACAGCGCCTAAAAAATAGACCTGACATTTCTATTCAACCAAATCTGCACAGTTTTAGCTGGTCAAGTTATTTGTAGTGACCGTAAAAGCAGACTTTTTGTTCTGGGTTGAAAAAGCATTCCCAAATTTGCCATTCTGAAAATAACTAGTTTGTGGTATTTCAGGCCTACTTGAAATCTATCCCAAAAAGAAAATCTTACATTGAAGTTATTGATAGTGTCATTCAGAAAAACCTAAGACACACGCTAGCGTGCTGATAGAAGTGTCATTCTGTGATTAAACCTATAACTGTCACACAGCGCAAAAAAAAACAGGTCTCACATCTCTATTCAACCAAATCTGCACAGTTTTAGCTGGTCAAGTTATTTGTAGTGACCGTCAAAGCAGACTTTTTGTTCTGGGTTGAAAAAGCATTCCCAAATTTGCCATTCTGAAAATAACTAGTTTGTGGTATTTCAGGCCTACTTGAAATCTATCCCAAAAAGAAAATCTTACATTGAAGTTATTGATAGTGTCATTCAGAAAAACCTAAGACACACGCTAGCGTGCTGATAGAAGTGTCATTCTGTGATTAAACCTATAACTGTCACACAGCGCAAAAAAAAAACAGGTCTCACATCTCTATTCAACCAAATCTGCACAGTTTTGGCTGGTCAAGTTATTTGTAGTGACAGTCAAAGCAGACTTTTTGTTCTGGGTTGAAAAAGCATTCCAAAATTTGCCATTCTGAAAATAACTAGCTTGTGGTATTTGAGGCCTACTTGAAATCTATCCCAAAAAGAAAATCTTACATTGAAGTTATTGATAGTGTCATTCAGAAAAACCTAAGACACACGCTAGCATGCTGATAGAAGTGTCATTCTGTGATTAAACCTATAACTGTCACACAGCGCAAAAAAAAACAGGTCTCACATCTCTATTCAACCAAATCTGCACAGTTTTAGCTGGTCAAGTTATTTGTAGTGACCGTCAAAGCAGACTTTTTGTTCTGGGTTGAAAAAGCATTCCCAAATTTGCCATTCTGAAAATAACTAGTTTGTGGTATTTCGGGCCTACTTGAAATCTATCCCAAAAAGAAAATCTTACATTGAAGTTATTGATAGTGTCATTCAGAAAAACCTAAGACACACGCTAGCGTGCTGATAGAAGTGTCATTCTGTGATTAAACCTATAACTGTCACACAGCGCAAAAAAAAACAGGTCTCACATCTCTATTCAACCAAATCTGCACAGTTTTAGCTGGTCAAGTTATTTGTAGTGACCGTCAAAGCAGACTTTTTGTTCTGGGTTGAAAAAGCATTCCCAAATTTGCCATTCTGAAAATAACTAGTTTGTGGTATTTCAGGCCTACTTGAAATCTATCCCAAAAAGAAAATCTTACATTGAAGTTATTGATAGTGTCATTCAGAAAAACCTAAGACACACGCTAGCGTGCTGATAGAAGTGTCATTCTGTGATTAAACCTATAACTGTCACACAGCGCCTAAAAAATAGACCTGACATTTCTATTCAACCAAATCTGCACAGTTTTAGCTGGTCAAGTTATTTGTAGTGACCGTAAAAGCAGACTTTTTGTTCTGGGTTGAAAAAGCATTCCCAAATTTGCCATTCTGAAAATAACTAGTTTGTGGTATTTCAGGCCTACTTGAAATCTATCCCAAAAAGAAAATCTTACATTGAAGTTATTGATAGTGTCATTCAGAAAAACCTAAGACACACGCTAGCGTGCTGATAGAAGTGTCATTCTGTGATTAAACCTATAACTGTCACACAGCGCAAAAAAAAACAGGTCTCACATCTCTATTCAACCAAATCTGCACAGTTTTAGCTGGTCAAGTTATTTGTTGTGACCGTCAAAGCAGACTTTTTGTTCTGGGTTGAAAAAGCATTCCCAAATTTGCCATTCTGAAAATAACTAGTTTGTGGTATTTCAGGCCTACTTGAAATCTATCCCAAAAAGAAAATCTTACATTGAAGTTATTGATAGTGTCATTCAGAAAAACCTAAGACACACGCTAGCGTGCTGATAGAAGTGTCATTCTGTGATTAAACCTATAACTGTCACACAGCGCAAAAAAAAACAGGTCTCACATCTCTATTCAACCAAATCTGCACAGTTTTAACTGGTCAAGTTATTTGTAGTGACCGTCAAAGCAGACTTTTTGTTCTGGGTTGAAAAAGCATTCCAAAATTTGCCATTCTGAAAATAACTAGTTTGTGGTATTTGAGGCCTACTTGAAATCTATCCCAAAAAGAAAATCTTACATTGAAGTTATTGATAGTGTCATTCAGAAAAACCTAAGACACACGCTAGCGTGCTGATAGAAGTGTCATTCTGTGATTAAACCTATAACTGTCACACAGCGCAAAAAAAAACAGGTCTCACATCTCTATTCAACCAAATCTGCACAGTTTTAGCTGGTCAAGTTATCTGTAGTGACCGTCAAAGCAGACTTTTTGTTCTGGGTTGAAAAAGCATTCCCAAATTTGCCATTCTGAAAATAACTAGTTTGTGGTATTTCAGGCCTACTTGAAATCTATCCCAAAAAGAAAATCTTACATTGAAGTTATTGATAGTGTCATTCAGAAAAACCTAAGACACACGCTAGCGTGCTGATAGAAGTGTCATTCTGTGATTAAACCTATAACTGTCACACAGCGCCTAAAAAATAGACCTGACATTTCTATTCAACCAAATCTGCACAGTTTTAGCTGGTCAAGTTATTTGTAGTGACCGTAAAAGCAGACTTTTTGTTCTGGGTTGAAAAAGCATTCCCAAATTTGCCATTCTGAAAATAACTAGTTTGTGGTATTTCAGGCCTACTTGAAATCTATCCCAAAAAGAAAATCTTACATTGAAGTTATTGATAGTGTCATTCAGAAAAACCTAAGACACACGCTAGCGTGCTGATAGAAGTGTCATTCTGTGATTAAACCTATAACTGTCACACAGCGCAAAAAAAAACAGGTCTCACATCTCTATTCAACCAAATCTGCACAGTTTTAGCTGGTCAAGTTATTTGTAGTGACCGTCAAAGCAGACTTTTTGTTCTGGGTTGAAAAAGCATTCCCAAATTTGCCATTCTGA
Source organism: Bufo bufo (assembly GCF_905171765.1). Classification (NCBI taxonomy): domain Eukaryota; kingdom Metazoa; phylum Chordata; class Amphibia; order Anura; family Bufonidae; genus Bufo; species Bufo bufo. The sequence goes on from NC_053391.1 coordinate 88,651,648, forward strand.
AAATAACTAGTTTGTGGTATTTCAGGCCTACTTGAAATCTATCCCAAAAAGAAAATCTTACATTGAAGTTATTGATAGTGTCATTCAGAAAAACCTAAGACACACGCTAGCGTGCTGATAGAAGTGTCATTCTGTGATTAAACCTATAACTGTCACACAGCGCCTAAAAAATAGACCTGACATTTCTATTCAACCAAATCTGCACAGTTTTAGCTGGTCAAGTTATTTGTAGTGACCGTAAAAGCAGACTTTTTGTTCTGGGTTGAAAAAGCATTCCCAAATTTGCCATTCTGAAAATAACTAGTTTGTGGTATTTCAGGCCTACTTGAAATCTATCCCAAAAAGAAAATCTTACATTGAAGTTATTGATAGTGTCATTCAGAAAAACCTAAGACACACGCTAGCGTGCTGATAGAAGTGTCATTCTGTGATTAAACCTATAACTGTCACACAGCGCAAAAAAAAACAGGTCTCACATCTCTATTCAACCAAATCTGCACAGTTTTAGCTGGTCAAGTTATTTGTAGTGACCGTCAAAGCAGACTTTTTGTTCTGGGTTGAAAAAGCATTCCCAAATTTGCCATTCTGAAAATAACTAGTTTGTGGTATTTCAGGCCTACTTGAAATCTATCCCAAAAAGAAAATCTTACATTGAAGTTATTGATAGTGTCATTCAGAAAAACCTAAGACACACGCTAGCGTGCTGATAGAAGTGTCATTCTGTGATTAAACCTATAACTGTCACACAGCGCAAAAAAAAAACAGGTCTCACATCTCTATTCAACCAAATCTGCACAGTTTTGGCTGGTCAAGTTATTTGTAGTGACCGTCAAAGCAGACTTTTTGTTCTGGGTTGAAAAAGCATTCCAAAATTTGCCATTCTGAAAATAACTAGCTTGTGGTATTTGAGGCCTACTTGAAATCTATCCCAAAAAGAAAATCTTACATTGAAGTTATTGATAGTGTCATTCAGAAAAACCTAAGACACACGCTAGCGTGCTGATAGAAGTGTCATTCTGTGATTAAACCTATAACTGTCACACAGCGCAAAAAAAAACAGGTCTCACATCTCTATTCAACCAAATCTGCACTGTTTTAGCTGGTCAAGTTATTTGTAGTGACCGTCAAAGCAGACTTTTTGTTCTGGGTTGAAAAAGCATTCCCAAATTTGCCATTCTGAAAATAACTAGTTTGTGGTATTTGAGGCCTACTTGAAATCTATCCCAAAAAGAAAATCTTACATTGAAGTTATTGATAGTGTCATTCAGAAAAACCTAAGACACACGCTAGCGTGCTGATAGAAGTGTCATTCTGTGATTAAACCTATAACTGTCACACAGCGCAAAAAAAAACAGGTCTCACATCTCTATTCAACCAAATCTGCACAGTTTTAGCTGGTCAAGTTATTTGTAGTGACCGTCAAAGCAGACTTTTTGTTCTGGGTTGAAAAAGCATTCCCAAATTTGCCATTCTCAAAATTG